>NW_010317263.1:1513-2078 GCF_000700745.2 Antrostomus carolinensis | reverse complement strand
GGTCTCCACACATGTGCTAGCAAGGTGAGCCTGGCTGTCTGCCCATTTGGTCCATGGGCACCACAGCCACCCATGAGCTGCAGGTGTGGAGCACCCCAAGGTAGCACCTGCTCAGCCGATGCAGCAGAGAGCTGCTCCCAGAGCTGCTCCCCTGACCACAGGCCAGGACAAGGCAAGGAGCCCCAGAGCATCTCAGAGTGTGTGCAGGTCTCCTTGCCCTGTACCCAGCCTCTGTGCCCCCAAACCTGAGCCCTGCATGAGCCTTGTTCCACGCCACAAGTGACAAAACAGCCAGGCTGACTCGCTGTCCTTAGCTGCTGTTTGACAAAGTGGCAAAACAGTCACCATCAGCTATCTCAGCTAGACCTCCTTTAAGGGCATTGTATGGATGGGGACACCAAAGTCAGTGTGGCTGTATTCCCGTCAGGCTCTGAGGGAGAAGCAAGGACAGCAAGTTTTTTGAGCTGTCGTGGAAGCATTTGACCCACTCTGGCAGTTGTGTCTTAACCAAGGCAGGGTCTCTGTGAGCCTGGAAATGCACTGAAACCCAGGCCATGCAGGAATG
>NW_010317263.1:0-1301 GCF_000700745.2 Antrostomus carolinensis | reverse complement strand
CAGCAGGAAGCAGCCCCAGCAACACAAGGGCTTCAGGTCCCAAACTGCTTAGCACAGGCAGGCCTGTGTATTCCCCTGTGACCCTCGCTCTGCAACTCCCCCAGCACAGGGTGCTCCTTTTTGCTGCACAGCAGATGAGGGGAGCAGGTTCTTCTCCAGAGGGGCACAGGGGAAGCGTCCCTGCAGAGCTGCCCCAAGTAAGGCTTGGCCTACCAGGAGCTACAGAAGGACGCTTCAGCGCAAGGAATGGCATCCCTGCTGCAACCCCTCCCCACAGAAATCAAGTGTATTTGTTCAACTTAAAGGAAAAGAAAAGATTCAGCTGCAACAATAGCCAAACAGAACTGCTAGTAGATTATTAACAGCCTGGCCTGCTTTCTGCCTTAGCCGGCTATTCCCGAGGTATGGCAGAGACTGCAGTGCCCAGGGAAAAATTCAAATGCAACCTAAAAAACCCAACTACGTCAATATTGGATAGTGATGAAGGCTTATCCAAAACCTGTGTCATCCTACCACATGCTGAAACCCCACTGCTTGCAGCACACAGGGCAGGCCAGAGCTGAAGAGAGGGGCCAATTTGTGCAGCAAGAACAAATAGTCTGAATTAGGGAAAAACACAGGTAAACTCCAACATAAGGCCAGCATCTGAGCAGAGGGTAGGGAGTGCTGTGGGAAGAAGTGGGTTCCAGGTAGATTCAGCTACCTGGGTCCCCAGAGCAGCCTTTTTGTTACACCGTACCCACCCACTGCCATTTTGGTCCAAAAACCTTAGTATTTAGCCTTAAAATGTGAAAAAATGTGCAAAAAGCAACTCAGTCCCTTGCAGAGTCCTCTCTGCAGGTAGCAAATGAAATATGAGAGGGCTGGAGCCCAGCCTGTGCATCTGAGGGGAAAATACTGAGCTGGTTTCGAGGCATCTGCTTCGTTTGGGGAAAGATGGATAAAACCCTGCAAATGTCCCAAAAGCAAAGGGTGGGGAGGGTGGCTCCACCAGATCCTATTCCCCCAGACCCTCTGCTAGATGGGGATGTGCTCAGTTTCACAAAAAGATAGCCCATTTTGTGGAGCCTTTGAATATTCAAATTGAAAGTATCGCGCAATCATTGATTGTCAAATCATTGGTTTCTAGAGGTTTTAAATACTTGGCATTAGGAGAGAAAAACTCAAACTTATACCCGTAGGGATAAAACAATAATATTGTCGGGATCCACTTGTCATTGCCACCAGGCAAGCAGGTCCCTTCACCCCCAAATTTTAAGCCTGTCGCCTCTCTCCCCCTTCACTCGCCCTGGTGCCAGGGC
>NW_010317262.1:0-1144 GCF_000700745.2 Antrostomus carolinensis | reverse complement strand
CTCATCTATCCAAGGCACTCAAACCCCTCAGAGAGCAGCATTTCTGCCACATTTCCCCAGCACAGGCACTCCTGTGTGCACACAGACACAAAGAGTCAGTGCAAGGCACCTGGGAGAAATTCCCCTGAGGGCAGGAAATGCTCCCTGTGGATCCTTTGGCATCTCCCCAGCGGGTGAAGGGTTGAGCCTGGAGGAGTGGGGGGATCGGCCCAGGCTCCGTCGTTGTTGGGGATCCCCGAGTGCAGCAAACGGGAGAGTTCCCGGCTGGGAGAGGCCCCACTCAGAGGGAGTGGCTGGCCCAGGAGAGCTCCAAGGGCTCCTTTTGGAGCGCTGTTTGCAGGGCCCCAAGAGAGGGGCTTCAGTCCCAGCAATGGCTCATCCTGGCCGCACTTGGCATCAACAGCTTTCTTTGGCAGTGTGAGAACAGGGATGTTGTGCCACTGAGGGAACAAAACCAGTTCCCAGGGCTGCTCCTACAGAAAGCAGGAGCTGGTTGGGCAGCAGCAGTGCCTGGAGCAGACAGTGTTTGTGATGAGCTGCAGAGGAGCTGAGCCCAGGGGCTGTTGGCCAAGGCCCAGCCCCAAGGAGCATTTCTCAGCTGGCAGGGCAGCCTGAGAAGGGGAGGGGGGAATGCAGCAGCACAGGGCCCATGGAACCAAGGGACCATTGTGACACTGTGGGGCCCTGTGAGACCAAGGGACCATTGTGACACTGTGGGGCCCTGTGAGACCAAGGGACCATTGTGACACTGTGGGGCCCTGTGAGACCAAGGGACCATTGTGACACTGTGGGGCCCTGTGAGACCAAGGGACCATTGTGACACTGTGGGGCCCTGTGAGACCAAGGGACCATTGTGACACTGTGGGGCCCTGTGAGACCAAGGGACCATTGTGACACTGTGGGGCCCTGTGAGACCAAGGGACCATTGTGACACTGTGGGGCCCTGTGAGACCAAGGGACCATTGTGACACTGTCCATGGAATAAGCAAAGCATTGTGAGACTGTGGGGCACCATGGAAACAAGGAGACCATTGTGACACTGCAGGGCTGCATGGAACCAAAGCTCCAGGGTGACACAGAGGGGCCTCCTGTCATCAATGGTCCATTGTGACACTGTGGAGCCAAAGGAGACCATTGTGACACT
>NW_010317261.1:0-2093 GCF_000700745.2 Antrostomus carolinensis | reverse complement strand
GAGGTGGGGGTGTGAGGTCTTCTCGGGGTCCTTGTTGTTGTCATGGTGGTGGGGTGGGTGCTGCTGGGGGGGGTTGGGGGGACCCCCACCCACCCCATCATCCACTGTCCCCAGGGAGATGTCCCTGCGGGGAGTGGGGTGTCCCCAAAGGGGGGACAGTTCCTGCCTGGGCTGGGGACACCCCAGGGTGCTGCATTGGGGTGCTCAAGGACATGAGTGACTCTAAGGTGCCACTTTGGGGTGCTCAGGGACGTGGGTCACCCCCAGGGTGCTGCATTGGGGTGCAGGGGGACGTGAGTGACCCCCAGGGTGCTGCATTGGGGTGCAGGGGGACATGGGTCACCCCAGGGTGCTCTATTGGGGTGCACAGGGACATGGGTGACTCTAAGGTGCCACTTGGGGGTGCTCAGGACCATGGGTGACCCCAAGATGCTGTATTGGGGTACTCAGGACTGTGGATCACCCCAGGGTGCTGCATTGGGGTGCTCAGGGCCATGGGTGACCCCCAGGGTGCCATGTTGGGGTACAGTGGGACATGAGTGGCCCCAGGGTGCCACACTGTGGTGCACAGGGACATGGGTGACTCTAAGGTGCCACTTTGGGGTGCTCAGGGATGTGGGTGACCCCAAGATGCCGCATTGGGGTGCTCAGGACTGTGGATCACCCAAAGGTGCTGCATTGGGGTGCTCAGGGACGTGAGTGACCCCCAGGGTGCCATGTTGGGGTGCAGTGGGACATGAGTGGCCCCAGGGTGCTGCATTGGGGTGCACCAGGACATGGGTGGCTCCAGGGTGCCACACTGTGGTGCCCAGGGACATGGGTGACTCTAAGGTGCCACTTTGGGGTGCTCAGGACCATGGGTGACCCTGAGATGCTGTATTGGGGTGCATAGGGATGTGGGTCACCCCAGGGTGCCATGTTGGGGTTCAGTGGGACATGGGTGACCCCAAGGGGCTTCACTGGGGTGCTCAGGACCATGGGTGACCCCAAGGTGCTGTATTGAGGTGCTCGGGGCCATGGGTCACCCCAGGGTGTCACTTAGGGGTGCTCAGGAATGTGGGTGACCCCAAGGAGGTGTATTGGGGTGCAGTGGGACATGGGTGACTCTAAGGTGCCACTTTGGAGTGCTCAGGACCATGGGTGACTCCCAGGGTGCTGCACTGGGGTGCAGGGGGACATGGGTGCTCTGGCTGCTGATTGGTCAGCAGCTCCACAGGTTGTGTGGCTCTGGCTGCTGATTGGTCAGGAGCTCTACAGCTTGTGCAACTCTGGATGCTGATTGGTCGGGAACTCTATGAGGTGTGCTCATTGGTCAGGAAGTCCACAGATTGTGTGTCTCTGGCTGCTGATTGGTCGAGAACTTTATGGGTTGTGCTGATTGGTCAGGAAGTTCACAGGTTGTGCTGCTCTGGCTGCTGATTGGTCAGCAGCTCCACAGGTTGCGCTGCTCTGGCTGCTGATTGGTCGGGAGCTCCCAGGGCTGCGCTCACACCTCCTCTGCCCATTGACTGTTGACTCCTGGGGTGGGTGGGTCTTACCCATTCTGCCTGCTGATTGGCTGATACCTCCGTGGCGGTGGTGAGCGTGAGATCTGATTCTCCAGCCCCCTCCTCACCTTTGCAGAAGGACCTCTCCTACCTGCAGCAGTGGCTGGAAGCCTTTGTCATGAACTTTGAGAAGATCATCTGCCTGTCCTCGCTGGAGCCCAGGAGGTGAGGAGCACCCATGGGTGCTGCCAAGGTGACACCCACAGCTAAATTTAGGGGGTCACCCTGTGTTCCATCCCCTCTGGGTGGTTTTAAACCACCCGGTGTGAAGCTTGAGGAGGAGTTTGATGTTGGGGTGGGTTGTGGAGGTGGTGGTGGGTCACATCCTGCCACCCTTGGTGGGTTTTTATCTCTAGGGGGGGGGAGCCGGTGTCGGAGATCCCGGTGCTGCCACGGGAGGTGCTGCAGGTGCTGAGCCAACGGCTGGGACAGTGCGTGGTCCAGGTCACACGGGAAGAGGGTGGTGGTGGTGGTGGTGGGACCAGTCTGGGACAAGCACTGCTCCTCCTCAAGTTCTTCATCATCATCTCCAGGTGGGTGAGCATC
>NW_010317260.1:1809-11228 GCF_000700745.2 Antrostomus carolinensis | reverse complement strand
AAAAAAAAAAAAAGATGTTATTTTTGAGGAGCACCTTCAACTGCGGGAAGCGTCGCGACTCTCTGAGCACCCAGAGCCGCGCGAGAACCTTTATGCCAAGTGAGAAAATTAATAATAATTAAAAAAATAAAAGATGGAAACACCCCAATTTTCTTCACATCAAACCATGGAACCACGTGGCAGCTGGAAGAGTTTTGAAGGGTTGGGTTTTGGGGTTTTTTTGTCCCCACAAGATGAGGGAGGGGACAAAAAAACCCCACCTTGGAGGAAACACCTTCCAACCAACCTTCTAATGAATTTATGGCTCCCACTTAGAAACTAGAAGACCAAGTTGGGATGAGCACGACTTAGTCTTGGAGATAGAGGTGAGATCTCCCTTCCATCAAGGAAAAACAACTTTTGGGCTCCCATGCTTGCACCCAAAAAGAGGTGGACCACAAAGCATGTGACCATGGAGCTCTTGCTTCATGCTGGAGACAACGTGAGCCTGGAGACTTGGACACCAGCACACTTGGCAACCACAAAGAGATCCAGCTGTGCTTCACCACCCACCATGACAGGTCCTTTGTTGCCTCACACCAAGGTCAACATGAGCCTGTAGATGTTGCCACCACTTAAAAAAAAAAAAGATGGACCACAAAGCAACGTGCTGCTCCAAAAATTAATGTTTTAATTAAAAAAATAAAAAAACCCAAAAAACCCCCAAAGTGCCCCAAATTTCAGAGGTTCCTACCTTATAATAGATCCCATCCACAAAACATCCACATTTCTCCTTGGGGACACAGTCGTGCCCATCAAAGATGGATCCTTCATGGCATTGACAACCTTCCATGCAGGTGTTGGGACACGTGGTGGCATCTACAAGCCCTGTGCAGCTGTTGACGCAGAGGTTGGTGCAAAGGGAGTAGTTGCTGTTGGCCGGGCACCTGAGAGCTGGAAGGAGAAGGATGATCAACCCAAAACTGAAGGTTGTTGGGTGGAAGAGTGGTGGCAGCACCCCATGGGAGATGGTGGAACCCAAACGCCGATGAAAATACAACCCGTTGGTGCAAGGTGTTGGGGGGGGTCAAGTGGGAAAAGCCAAGAGAAGAACCAACAAGGTGGATTTTTTTCTCCATGTTGGGAGGAGCTGTGGACACTCTGGAGAGCAGAGAGGTCCTGCAGAAAGATCTAGAGAAATTAGAGAGCTGGGCAATCACCAACTAGATGGATTTGAACAAGGATTTGGGGACGTGGCAACTGTGGAGATACATCCAGATTGGGGAAGGAGAGGCTGGAGAGCAGCCCTGCAGAGAGGGACCTGGGGGTTCTGGTCAATGGCAAGTTGGACATGAGCCAACAGTGTGTCCTGGCAGCCAAGATGGTCAACCATGTCCTGGGGTGCATCAAGCACTGCACTGCAAGCTTGGTTTGTTCAGCCTGGAGCAGAGGAGACAGAGATCTCCTGGGGGTCTAGAACTTCCTCCCCAGGGGCAGAGGAGGGGCAGGCGCTGATCTCTTCTCTCTGGCCACCAACGAATGCCAGGAGCAGAGGAAATGGCAGGAAGATGTGGCAGGGGAGGGTGAGGTTGGCCATGAGGAAAAGGTTCTTCAGGAACTGGAACAGGCTCCCCAGGGAGGTGCTGATGGCACCAAACCTGACAAGATTCCAGCAGCATTTGGCCAAGACCTTCAGAGACACATGGGCTGAACCTTGGGATTGTCCTGTGCAGGGACAGGAGATGATCCTGGTGGGTCCAACTCACAACATTTGATGATTCTGGGATTTTCCCAGTTGTCCCCAGTTCACCCCCTTGACGCTCACGTTGGCTTTTCCCATTTTCACCCAACACCAACAAAAACCCACCTGGTTGGTGCTTCTGTTGGCTTCACCCCCTTCCCCAAAATGCCCATGAAAATCCACCTGGTTGGCACTTCTGTTGGCTTCTCCTGGTTGCCCAAGATGGATGAAGACACACCCAGCTTGGCCTTCACATTGGTTTTTCTCATGGATCCCCAACACCAATGAAGACCTCTCCTGGTGGCTTTTTCCCAGGTCCAGTTCTTTTCATGACATCATCATCGTGCTCCCAACCCAACAGCACCATTTGGATCACCCCATACATTGAGGTTGGTCAACATGGACACCCAGCTCCACCATCCCTTAGAAATAAATGTGAAATCCCTATTTTTCAGTGAAACCCAACGTGGATGTGAGTTCCCATCCAAGGAGGACATTTCCCACCCGTGACTCCCACTTACGGCAGAAGGATGGTCTTCTCCAAGCCCCAATGACGACGCCGGCGTCTTGGCAGGCAGTGGCGTAGCTCTGGATGCTCTGGCAGAGGACGTGGGTGTCCCCTTGAGCGAGGCAAAGGTCATGGACACAGGCTTGGAAATACAAAGCTGGGCTGATGAGGTGGTGGCAGGAGCCAAAGGGACCTGCTGGAGCTGTGAGGATGCCACAGTAGTTGCGTTTTTGGAGGACCACCTTCTTCTCCTCCGAGCAGGTGGGGCAGTTGCTCTTGGGGCAATCATCACTGCAAGGCACCTCAGATGTTTTCCAGGCAGAGCCAAAGGCCAGAACGTTGGGGGCCTGTTGGCCATTGGGGAGGAGGAAATCATCATTGCGTTGCTCGTTGTAGTTGCCACAAAGCCCACAAACGTGGCCCTGGTAGCTCTGAGGAACTGTGACCATCACGTGGTGGAGGAGGTCGTAACGGATGATGAGGCCAAAGTCAGTCTGAAGCAGGACACCCATCCCATGTTGGTGCACCTGGACCCGTCCCTTGCTCAGGATGGCTGGGAGGTGGTGGAATATGGAGTCCACCTGGGAGAGGGAGAAAGAAATCCTCCAGTGAACCTCAAGGATGCTACAAGGAGGTGGCTATGGAGGCAGGAGCAAGAAACATGGGAGGAAACCAAAAAACCATGGGAAGAGCCAAAAAACCCACCTTGGAAGAAAAAAAAAAACACCTTGGAGGGACCCCCCCAAAAAAACCCACCTTGGAGGAATCCCCCAAAAAAACATCTTGGATGAACCCCAAAAAAACCCCACCTTGGAGGAAACACCTTCCAGCCAACCTTTTAATGAATTTATGGCTCCCACTTAGAAACTAGAAGACCAAGTTGGGATGAGCACGACTTAGTCTTGGAGATAGAGGTGAGATCTCCCTTCCATCAAGGAAAAACAACTTTTGGGCTCCCATGCTTGCACCCAAAAAGAGGTGGACCACAAAGCATGTGACCATGGAGCTCTTGCTTCATGCTGGAGACAACGTGAGCCTGGAGACTTGGACACTAGCACACTTGGCAACCACAAAGAGATCCAGCTGTGCTTCACCACCCACCATGACAGGTCCTTTGTTGCCTCACACCAAGGTCAACATGAGCCTGTAGATGTTGCCACCACTTAAAAAAAGGTGGACCACAAAGCACAGGCTTCACTGTGATGGTTCTCCTTGTGTCAAGGTCAACGAGAGCCCATGGACTTTGATGCCAGAACATTTGCACCCTAAAAGAGGTGGACCTACTGCAACTATGACCTTCTCACCTCATGGCAAAGTCAATGTGGGCCCATAGACTTTGTCACCAGCACGTTTGTCCCCAGAGAGGGGTGGGAACTTACCATGACGGTTCCCCTCTTGCCTTTCATCAAGGTCAACGTGAGCCCGTAGACCTCAAGGGACAACGTTTGGATGCCAGAAACCTTCCTCTTCTGCCGCCCCTGCTTCTCAATTTTCACAACAAACGGTTGGACGTCGTCATCGGTGCAGGTCTCGGTGAGGATGTAGGAGCAGGTGCCTGAGATGTTGAAAGCCATCCCATCAAAGGAGATATAGTTGCGGTCACCAGTGACCACGCAGGTCCCGGGTGCGGTGGATGGACATTGGAAGACACCATCGATGACTTTGCCTTCAGTGCCACCAGGGCAAGAAATTTTTTGGCAGGTCACCGTGCCACCAGCTTGACATTGACATTCCTCCTGCATGGTGGGGAAGAAGGTCTCCTCCACCTTGTAGTAGAAACCTTGATGGAAGCATCCACACTGGGACATGGGGACACACTCGTCACCACTGAGCACGAAGCCATCGTTACACACACAACCCTCCCGGCACTGATCCGAGCATTTCACCGGCGCGTAGATGCTGCTGCAGGTCTGGCTGAAGCCCTGGGAGCAGATCTCGTAGTGGCTGTTGGTAGGACACGAAATACCTGCCAGGAGACAAGGACATTCGTTAGGAGCACGGAAATTACCAGCCAGATCCTGAAATTAAGGACGTGGTTGTGTCTTCTGATGAGGTTCACCACATGGAGATTGTTTTGATACCTAATTAATTCCTGGCCAAGTCTCATCTCCTGGTCACTGTAGACATGGTGAGGGAAGAGGTGTCCATAAAGGACATTTCAACCCTTCTGAGGTCTTTGGCTCCCTCAACCATTTGGTTTCCTCCATCATTCATGGTGGGGAAATGAGGATGTTCCCTCAAGCAACAGAATCATTCCCATGTTGGGTCCTCAAACAACTTCTGGGGCAGGTTCTTCTCCTCTCATTGAAATATTTTTGGTGCACCTCAAGTGTTTTGGCTCCTGAACGAGCCGGGCAATCAGCCCTCACTCTCATTTTGAGTGGAGATGAAGAAATTGGAGCTTTTGGAGGTGAAATTAATTGACCTGTTGGAGCCAGAGGAGACATCTTGTACCATGGAAGGGTTTCTTTGTGGACATTGAATGTAACCAAAGATGATTGGACCAACTTAGACTTTGGGTGGGATAAAGCACCATGAATTGAGATGATTCCCACCTCTGCTTTGTCCCTACATGGGTTTGGCCCAGGGTTGAGGTTCCCTTGGATGCTCTTGACCACTCGAGAAGCAAAACCTCTTCCAACCAACCCAACTTACTGCAGAAATCATCCGTCCTCCACCTGTTGACGATGACACCAGCAGCCTGGCAGGCGGCGGTGTAGCGGGCGATGACCAAGCACATCATGTCTTCCTGGTCTGGGAAGAGGCAGAAGTCATGGACACAGCTTTGGAAGTATTGGTTGGCATCTACATGAGCATGACAAGCTGAAAAGGGTCCATCCACGCGCATGATGATCCCACAACCCATCCTCGAGACCTCCTGGTGCTGCAGAGCCGTGGAGATGGCAGGACACGCCACCATTGATTGCTCCACACAACCTGGGATGTCAGTCAACTTCCAGCTGTGCCCAAAAACGTCTGGGTTTGATGTCACTTGGCCGCTCTTCAGCATCATCTCATCGCCCACGTCGCCGTTGTAGTTCCCGCAGAGGCCGCACAGGGCACGTGCGTAAGTGCTGGGGGCCGAGACGGTGACCTGGCTTTGCCAGTCATAGGTGATGGTGAGGCCAAAGTCTGTCTCTACCACCGCTTCCTGCCCACCTCTGTAGATGGAGATCTTCCTGTCTCCATGGTGATAGGGCAGGTTGACCAACCGGTCATTGATCTGCCAAGAAAAAAACCCAACACAATTTGAAATCCAACAGTAAAAGCAACTTGTGTCCTCACACAATTTGGGCTCCAGCCAAAGCTCCCAAATGATGTAGAAGATGACTCTCCAGATTTAATCATCTGCCCCAAATACAGATGCCCACCAACTCTGAGGTGAGCAGCACCTGAAGCTCCATGGTTTCTACCACACACCCATCTCCCTCTTCAGGTGGAGATCTTTATATTTAAGCAATTAACTCTCATGTTGATTCAGGTGGAGCAAACAGAGCTGGATCTCAGTGACGTAGGTGGAGCTAACAGATCTGGATCACAGTGACGTAGGTGGAGCTAACAGATCTGGATCTCAGTGACGTAGGTGGAGCTAACAGATCTCGTAGCTCTGGATCTCAGCGACGTGGTTGGAGAAAAATATTCAGCATTACTCAATATTGAAAGATAAAAATCATGGAAGAGTGAAGGTGGACGAGAAGAAATGGGCCAAGGAGGTTGGGCTGAGAAGGAGAAAACCAAGAACGTGGAGATAAGGGAAGTAAATATTTGCTAAACTCACCGTGATTTTACCCGGGTGTTCCTGGCTGATCACAATGTTCTTGTTGTAGACTTTGACCATCACGAGAGCGATGGAGGACAGAGCTTGGTCACCTTGGCGGCCATTTTGTACCAGCACCTGGAAATCTACCAGATCTTGTCTCTTCTCACACAACCCAGCGAATTGGTACATGCAGGTACCCTGGAAGATGAACTTCTTGCCATCGAAGCTCTGGTAGTGGGTGGCACCGACCGCTGTGCAGGTCCCGTAGCTCTTGGGGTAACAATCCTGGACACCGTCCTTCACCCGACATTCTTCTCCAGCCCGGCAGCCGCTCGGTCGGCACAGGGTCCTGCGGGATCCCGCTTCACAGACACAACGTATGGTGCAGGTGCTGTCACCCCAAAACTCCTCATGGAGGCCGTGGACATGACCCTTGAAGACACAACCACACTCATCCCGGGGGATGCACTTGTTGGCGTCCAACACGAAGCCCTCCTGGCACTCGCAGGTCTCCACGCAGGTCGAGGTGTCGCAGGTAGAGGACATCGCGCCATCGTGGCAGGTGGCAGGGCAGGGGGAGCCACAGGCTGTGTAAGTGCTGTTCTTCGGGCAGGAGAGGGCTGTGGAAGAGATGGGACATCGTGGTCATGGTGGGATGGGACACCGTGGTCATGGTAGGGATGGGACACCACGGTCATGGTGAGGATGGGACATGGTTTTTTTCACGGCAGGATGGAACACCGCGGTCATAGTGAGGATGGGACACCACAGTCATGGTGGGCATGGGATGCTATAGTCATGGTGAGGATGGGACACCATGGTGGGATGGGACACCACGGTTGTGGCGAGGATGGGACACCGCGGTCATGGCAGGATGGGACGCTATAGTCATGGTGAGGATGGGACACCATGGTGGGATGGGACACCGTGGTCATGGTGGGGATGGGACACCCTGGTCATAGGAAGGATAGGACGCTATAGTCATGGTGAGGATGGGACACCGTGGTCATGGTGGGATGGGACACCGTGGTGGGCATGGGACACCATGGTCATGGTGGGCATGGGACACCACGGTTGTGGCGAGGATGGGACACTGCGGGGGGATGGGAAACCGTGGTAGTGGCAGGGATGGAACATCACGGTCATGGTGGAGATGAGACACCCTGGTCATAGTGAGGATGGAACACTGTGCTTACGGTGGGATGGGACACCACGGTGGGATGGGACACCATGGTCACAGCAGGGATAATGGTCCTTGGCCATAAGAAGGTGCAGCGGAGTGCTAAGAAAACCTGCATGGGCTTTCTGGAGCTTTACGTGGACTTTCTAGAGTCTCCATGGACTTCCCAAGTCTTCTGCATGCATCTTCTGAAGGCACTTTCTGAAGTCTGCATGGACTTCCCAGACTATCTACCTGGACTTTTGGGAGTCTCCATGGACTTCTTGGACCGTCTGCACAGACCTTCTGAATGGACTTTCAGCAGAGACTTCCAGGAGTCTCCATGGACTTTCTAGACCTTTGGGACTTGGACTTTCTGCAGAGTTTTTGGAGGATGCATGGGTTCCCTGGACTATCTACTGGGACTTTTGGGACTCTCCATGGACTCCCTGGACCTTCTGTATGGGTTTTTAGGAGTCTCCATGGACATGCTTCTGGAGCCTGCATGGACTTCAGATCTGGACTTTCAGCAGAGAATTTTTGGGGGTCTGCACAGACTTTATGGACTGTCTGCTTGGACTTTTGGGACTTGGGACTTTCTGGAGTTTCTACCCAGGCTTTCTGCAGAGACTTTTCAGATCTTCTACGTAGACTTTATGGAGTTTCCATAGACTTCCTGGAGTCTACATGGACTTTTGGGGGCTTTCTGCTTGGACTTGCTGCGATAATCATTTCCAGCCCATGAACCTGCAAGCTTGGGACCCACAGTTCCTTCATGCCCAGCTTTGTCCAACCAGCTTTGACCAACCTGGTCCCACCTTGCTTGGGAGATTAAGAACGTTGAGGAGAAACAAACATCCCTGTTGATGCAGTTTCCCTTTGATATCTTGTCTTCTGCTCGTTCCCATCCCACCTCACCTCAATTACACCCACTTTAATGAAGGTCACAGCACCCTGCCCACCCAGGGAGAAGATTTTCTGTCAACCAGGAGCTACTCACGACAACGTGCCAACGTCCTCCAGTCAGAAATGGCGATTCCCTCCTCCTGGCAGTTGTCCGCGTAGGCTTGGAGAGCTTGGCACAGCATGGCGTGGAACCCATCGTTCACACAGAGGTCGTAGACACAGTTTTTCAGGTAGATGTTGGGGTTGATGGTGGCGTGAC
Organism: Antrostomus carolinensis; assembly: GCF_000700745.2. Classification (NCBI taxonomy): domain Eukaryota; kingdom Metazoa; phylum Chordata; class Aves; order Caprimulgiformes; family Caprimulgidae; genus Antrostomus; species Antrostomus carolinensis. The sequence goes on along the minus strand of NW_010317260.1, from coordinate 2,916 downwards.
AACGCTTGAAGGGTCCCAGGCGTTGGGTGAGCAACCCACATGACGTCTCCGCTTTGTACTTGGCCATCTTGTCCCATGAGCAATGTCCACAAGCTCCACTGCAGGTGTCCCAACATTGACAACTCTCTCTGGGCAACCTCCAGCTCCGGCCCAGCTCCACGGCGTCCTGAGCCAAGTTGCCATCAGGCATGAGGGCATCATCCTGGGGGTTGCCGTTGGCGTTGCCACACATCCCACAGACTTTGCCAGAGAGAGAACTGGGGAGCTTCACCACCACGTGGTCATCCCAGTCATAGAGGATGTTCAACCTGAAGTCGGTTTGAATCAGCACGGACTTGCCCTTCTGCTGGAGGTGGAGTTTCCCTTGAGCGAGGGACATGGGGAGATGGGAGGGATGGTTGTTCACCTGGTGGAGAAAAGAAAACCAACAACAAACAACCCAACAGATGATAAATAAACAAAAACCATCAAACATGGGGCAAAAAATTTGAGTTTTATCAGCTTTGAGGTGTCTTCTCAACAAGAGATGACCAGGCAGTGGTGTCACCAACTCACGCCCAGCAGATGGTAGAATCATTTAGGTTGAAAAGACCCTCAAGATCATCCTCAAAGACATTATTTGGGTGAAATATCACCACATTGCTTCAGATTTGATCGTTATTTTTCTCACGTACCCTCACGATCCCGTTCTCGGACCTGACCACGGTGATGGTGACGTCGTAGACGCGGACGGTCACGGAGCGGATGTAGGAGACCTTCAAGTTGCCTCTGTGCTCGTTTTTAGCCTCAACGCTGAAGACGGGTAAGGTGGGATCCGTGTCGCAGGTCTTGGTCAGGGTGTAGGTGCAGGTGCCCATCAAATCGAAGGTTTTCCCATCGAAGGTTTGGTAGTGGGGGTCGCCGGTGACCCAGCAGGTTGAGGTGGTTTCTTGGAAGCAGGTGAATTTTCCATCCATCACCTCACACTTGTCCTTGCAGCCCAAATCTTTGCAGGAAAGTGGATTAGAAGCTGCAGAAAAAGGGGAAAAAAACCCAAAAAACATGGAAGTCAACCATGGAAGGCAACCATGGAAGGCAACCATGGAAGGCAACCATGGAAGGCAACCA
>NW_010317260.1:0-1558 GCF_000700745.2 Antrostomus carolinensis | reverse complement strand
AGGGAAGGAAGGAAGGAAACCATGGAAGGAAGGAAGGCAACCATGGAAGGAAGGAAGGCAACCATGGAGAAGACCCGGCCGTTGACAAGGTGCAATCATGGGTTGGTCCTACTTACTCGTGGTGCAAATACCAGGGAAACCGTAACCAGCGTAATTTTGGAAGCCAAAGACCAAGAGTCCAAGAGGTGCCTGTTGGTGCTCAACACTTTGGATTTCCGTTGACGTTCTCATGGTGACGAAGGCCCAGGAGAAATCCGTGCCAGGAATCTCTTGCCAAGATATGGTCTTCCCCGCCTTCTGGTTGAGGGCGGTGTCACCAGCATCCGTGCTACGGGCGATGAGGACCACGTGGTTATGGAAGCCATCCAGACTGCCGACCCGGTAGGATGTGCAGTAGCTGGAGATGGGTGGGATGTTGAGTAGAAAGGGGTCTTGCCTAAACACACCACTTCTGGCACCGGTGAAGAAGAAAAGCACCTGGATTGCAGCCGAAGAACTGACGTAAAGAGGCAAATTTGGGTTAATCTCCAACTTGTGGACCTCCCCGGCCGCGATGTCCTTGGTGGCAGCTGATTGACCCCTGTGGTAGGTGACAGAAGCTTTCTTGGCTGCCACCACGTAGGCGAAGTCAACGTTGGACTGTAAAGGGTTGGGAGGGACAATGTAGGCTTTGCCCCAAGAGCTGACGGGTAGAAGTTGCTCAACCACGTAGTCACAACCCGTGTTGATCATCACGCAACTGTGGCCGCTGAAGACGGCGACGGGGTTGTCGGAGGTGACCTCGGTGCCGGATAAGTCGTCGGTGCTTTGGAGCTGCAGGCTGTGGTAGGGGTTCAAGAGGACACGGATGGTGGCACCAGGGGGGTATTTCCTCCCTCGGTAATGAATTCTGCCCTTGATCTTCATGGAAACGGTGGCCAAAGTCTTCCCGGCGGCCACAACAAACTCCTTCAAACCTTCTTCCCTGTTGTCATTCGGTGTCACCACGTAGTATCTGTTGCCCAACTTCTCCACGGGCAGGACGCTGGTGGCCCCCACCGTGTAGCTCTTGGCGGTGACGAAGACGACGGAGATGTCTCTGGTGGCCACGATCACGACGGCTTTGTTGGAGAGTCGGTTACTGGCCAGTTCCAGGCTCCCGGGGATGGTGAGAGACCCCGTCTGGTCCCTCCCCAGGGTGACGGAGCTGTTGAAGGTGCCATCGGGTGTTGTCACCGTCACCTGGGAGGGGTCGGAGTAGGAGGTGAGGAGGAGCTGGATGTTGGCGCTGGAGCTTTCGTCGTAGTTCTGGAGGAAGACGGTGAAGAATTCTTTGCCGCGGAAAGTTGCGGTGGGAAGAGCTGGGAAAAGCAGGAGAAAAAAAGGGGGTTTGGGGTTTTTGGGGGGTTTTTTTTGTTTTTTTTTTTTTTCCTAAGGAAATTATAGTAGAAATTTCTGAAAAAAAAATAAAATTAAGAAATCAAATCAAAATGAAAAATTTTTAAAAATAGAAAATGAAAAAATTACAACAATAATAAAAAATTAAAATGAAATAAAAAAGAAAATAAAAAGTTAACTA
>NW_010317259.1:0-26428 GCF_000700745.2 Antrostomus carolinensis | reverse complement strand
ATAACTAATCTAAGGTTTTGCATCACAAGTTTGAGTAGATGACCCCAGTTTTGTAAAAAAGACTTCAAATTAAAAAAAAAAAAATAGATAGTGTAGCTAAAATAAAGGATAAACAGAAAACAAAAGAAAATATGACTTTTCGAATGGGATATTAATGGCCAAATTTTTTAGTTTGGACACTGGAAGCATTCATGAATTTGTACCAAATAAAAATCCTCCTTGGGGTATTCAGGAGTGCTAATGATAATTGACTACTCAATTGGAAAGACCTTCAAAACAGGCTGATATAGTGCAAATGTCAGGGGGATTATAACTCTCTTAACTCTGATGGAAATCCCCAGTCAGTTTAAGGAAGGAAGTTAGAGGGGATAAACCAGTATTAGATATCTTCATGGTATATGATGCGCAAAGTTCCCACTAACACACTCAGAGCTTTCATTTTACCCCATCCCTTGGTTCAGAGGAGCATTATGTTCTTTCTCTCGGTGAAACAAATAAAATTTTTATATTCTTATTTATTAATAGACGTTCCCACATTGTTTACCTTTGTAGCACCCGGGGGGCTCACATATTAAAGTTACACATTACCTCAAGCAGCAGGGATGCCCTGCCTGCGTTGTTTTGCCGGGGGGGCGGGGGGGGACCTGCTTAAGTCCTGTTCTCTCACAGCTGCTGTTGATGCTTTGTTGGGCAATGCCGAGGAAAGATTGGCACCAGACCAGAGGCCCAGGAAACAGCAGTGAGTCACAAACCAGCTTCAGCACGCAGTTCCCTCTGTTACCTCAACCAGAACTTTACAATTTCCTATTGAAGAGTCTTTTCAGGGTGTATTGACAGGAGTGGCAGACAGGGTAATGAAAGACAAATTCCATAACGCAAAGGCAGAGGCGCTGACAATGAGATCAGAGAGCTGACCCTTGACCCAAGTCAGCATTTTCTTTTCTCTCCCTCTCCTTCTCTCTCTCTTTCTCAGTTTACTGTTTCAGGTTTGCTTATTATATGGAGCAGTTTCAATTGTGACCCTGAGCCCATTATTGCTCTGGCTTTTCCCCTCCCTTCAAACAATTGTTTGGAAAATGGCCCCAACAATGTGGAAAAGATGCTGATAACTACAGAAAAGAGAGGTTAATGAGAAAAGCTTGGAGCTGCTTTCAGTATATATTGAAAAGAATGAAAGGAAGAGTAGCATCTTCAGTGCTGGTGATAACAAGAAAGATTAGTGCAAGTTTTCGCTGCGCATTTATATAAGTGTGTGTGTGGTGTGTGCATGTGTGATGAAGTCCTTCTGTCAGGCACTTTCACCAGGAGAATAGGACAAGCAGTGTCATTTCATTTCCTATAGTGATTTAAGGCTTCCAATCATGACACCAAGATATGAAGAATGTCTTTATATTGTCATTTTTCATGCACTTCTTCCTTTTTTTTTAGCCTATTCCTGCAGATACACATTCATTAGTTAAAACAATTCATGCTATATAGTGTTGTTGATTTAGCTCATGAGGGGGGGAAAATATACTGGTTTACTCTGGGGGTGGCAAGACTGACATTCTACTAGACACCTCACTTCTGGGGTACATGGCTTCTTCAATCTTACTTTATTTTAGGTTATGCTGTCTCATCTCTGGTCATGTTATGACATAGGTGCACTTAAAACATGTAGATGTTTCCCCACTTTAAAGTATTTTCCTTGTGAAAAAGGGTTTAAAATAGGGAAGCCTTACAGCACAGTTATGCATCTCATAAATACATCTTTCAAGACTATTCCTTTATTTGTCGTCCTCAGGTTTTCTTACTTTCAGGATCCTCTTGACATGCTATGTAGGATGTCTCTTGTACTGTATCAGTGTCACTGATATTCAGCTAGTTCCATCTTCACTCAAATAGTGGGGAGGTCCTTTACATGTGAAGGGTATAGTCAGTGGCTTCCTAAATGGAAATCTCAGGAATTGGGAAACTGATTTGGGCAGAACCCAACCTAGAATTCTTATGTAATGAGTGCACTGAAGACCGTATCAGCAAAAGACATTAAAAAATCAAAGGAATTGTTTGTGCTGGTGGACAAGAAGGCTCATTTTAGAAAGCAGAAAAAAGTATTTACACTATTAGTTGTATCTGTATTTATTTTCCAGGAATGTAGTGCCTTAACATCCACAAACTACAAGATACTTGAAGCTAGACAGGAAGGGATGGAGAACAAAAAAAAAATCTCAAGGAACAATGCTAAGAATTTTCAAATTGTTGGCCCCCCTTTTTCTTTCACAAGATCAGCATATTACAAGACTTTGGATACAAAGTGAAGTTTGTGCTGAAATATCCTTTTTGTTTGATAAATGGAACTGGAAAAATTACCTATTGTCTTTACTGAAGGTATTCCTTGCCAATACTGGTCCAAGCCTCAGAGAATGCAGTCATAAGACGTGTCACATTAGCTTCAGTGCTCTTCATAACAATAATTTAACTGTAGGCAACCAAGTTCCAGATCCCAAAATTTTAGGTGCTATCTACCTGCAAGGGGAAAATATACTCTCCCCAGGAAAACTTATAATGAAAAAAGATGTCTATTGAAATGTTTGATAAATATAAAGGTAACAGTGTTTTAACTAACTCACTCCAAACCTGTTGATAGTTAATGAGATACATACTGGGAAGATTTTGTTCTTTATGAAATTTTATTATACTGCATTATTAGAGACTATATAGATGAATCTTCAAGAGTCATTCAAATATGACCTTTCTCTGTCTCTTCCTCTACTGTGTTCTGTTATTAGAAATAAGTTGGATATGGAAAATATTCCTTCTTAAAGCAACATATCCCTTTGGGAGTAATTTTGTTCTCTGGCCAATAGATATTTTTGTTTCTCTTACAGGACATTTATCAGGTTCAAGCAAGTTTTGCCTCTTTTTCAAAGGACCACAAATCAAATCAAATATCACAAGGTACCTAGGGATTACCTATGCCTCATGCCAGACCTTATTATAGGTACGCTTTCTTACACCAGGCTCTCCCATGCGAAAGTAGCCCTATTAGTATTCTCCACTAATGCTCTAAAACAGGCCATCGGATAAGGGAATAAAGATGGAACCTTTAAATTATTAATAATAAAAAACCCTCTCCTATATCATATCAATTCAGCAAAAAAAGCAATTTGCTATGGTGGAGTAGGCATTAATTGAAAGGTTGACCTTCATTCAGCACAGCTTAGACAAGATCAGCAGAGTGGAGGCACTGGCGGACTGCAGATCTCCAGAGGGCTTCCAGCTTCTTGTTGTGATGCTTTGGATGAGGCTTTGCATTCTGCCTCACTTCAGGGACTTGTTAAACTGTTGAAATTTGTGAAGTGAGGAAAAGAGCGCTATTTGTACACAGGCTTCTGGCATGTTTCAAAATATGGGGCCAGCAGGGTCATACCTTTCAGCATCGACCTGTGAGCTTGCCTGCCTCACATTCCCAAAGCATCAGTCAGAATAGGGAGCCACATGCGGGTAGCAGGATACTTCTACTTAAAACACTATTGCACCTAAATTTGGATTTTCTCTTGATTTGGTGTCGTCAACTTGAGCAGATAAGCATATTGCCCAGTGTTTATTTGCAGGTGTCGATAATCACCAATCAGCTGTGAAACTAGCCAAAGTCATACTCTCCCAAACATGCTTTTCCTGGGAGAGTAGATATTCCAAATCCTGCTTCTGGAAGTGCAATATTTTTTTCCAAAGTAGAAAGAAAATACGTGCATGACTTTATCATTGTTTAAGTAAGCTGAAAATAGAAATAAAATGAGAGTTTTTATTGAAACTCTTTGGAAATTATGAAGCATATGCTCCAAACTTGGAGTGTATTTCTGCATATCATCTCTAATGTCAGTAAGTTTTTCAAACCATGTTTTATAATTAACCAGTGGTGACTTCCCTCAATGAAGTCGTACATCAGGGTCATATCTAGTCATATTCAGATTGAGAAAGAGAATTCTTGAGAAAAGAGATTCTCCAGTTAATGTCAACTGAGGGAATGGCAAAGCTCCAGCTGAATGATGGAACTGCTCTTGCTGATATACTATATTACAAGAAGACAAAATATAGGGCTCCTCAATATTGCTATTCTGTTTTCAGATTGTGGTTTGCCAAGTTAGAGCAAGGAAGAACATATTCCTTTCATAACAACATCAGTTAAATGCAATCCCACTTCTGACTGTGAATGTAAAAGTGACCATACATGATCTATATATTTAGAAACTTTTATTAGTTTTCTAAATGTGTAAGCTAATACAAGATGAATTCATGCTTTCATCATTTAGTGTCTGTATATCTCTCTCAACTGCTTCTTTATTGATTTCTGTAGCTTTTGTTCTCTTTATTCTTTTCCTTGTCCTTCTATACTGAATCCTTTCTCTGGTTTTGTCTACCCTCTATAGTAGTGACACATCAAAAACTGTAAGACAGTATTACTGTAACTAACTGACTTGTGTTTTTCCTTATACCCTATCTTGCATTTCTGCTCAGTGTTAAGCAAGTTGTTATATCTCATGAGTGGTGAATATTGTTATTATAACTATATTTTTTATAAAATAGTTTAATTCATACTGCACACTAGAAATTTTTTTAAAAAAATTATTTTGTCTTGTTATGTCATAACTTTCTGAAAGGTACTAGCAGTCTCCTAAGCTTCTCCTCCAGTAAAAAAGGTGGAAAAACCTTTTTCAAAGGTTTCAAAGGTTGGGGGTTTTTTTTCAAACCTTTTTCAAAGGTTTTTTCATTGGTTTTATTCAAAAACCAATTTTTGGATAAAATTGGTTGAGCAATCCTTGAGATATCATTTCTAAAACGCCTTCTCCTCTGTGAATAAGGAAACACTCTGTGAATAAGGAATAGTTGCTGTAATTTGCCAGTGATATTTAGTTGGTTGATCATGATTATTAAGTTACCTGTGGGAGAAAGAAATTAAACCAGACCTAAGTGTCTGTTTATTTTCTTAACAGTAAGACAAGATTTTCTCTTTTCTGAGTTCTTTGCTGTCTTCTGCATTGGAGGCTCCTCAGGATATTTGAAGTTTTCCCTAAAAAATCTGCCTGCATAAAGCATGGTCCACAAAACTATTCTGGAGAACTATCAGGAAACCTTGTTAACAGCTCTGTGAAATAATGGTTCATGGTGCCTTTATGGTAATATATATCTTATTACAGTGATAAATTCTGATGTCAATTAAAATTTTGTCTTGGCAATAAGCATTTAGGATTAGTAAGAAGCAATAAGATAAATGCTCTTAGATTAAAAAACAGAAAGATAATTATTTCTCCCACAGCAAACTGTTTCTTTCATTCTCCTTTGTGTATCTGCAAGCCAGAAATGAAAGTACATGTATTCCCTTTGGGGAACTGTAAAGACATTCTTCATAATACCCTATGCAAATATAGCTTAAAAGAGCCTGATAATATGAGTAAATCTTGCACAGATGTGAACATACTCACCGGTAATTTAACAGGACTATTCATGTGCACAACTATTCCTTCACATGAACAAGACTTGCAGAGTGAGTCCTAAGGTCTTAGAGCATGTTTAATGAAATAAGTTAATGATTTATCTTCAACATATTAGGACAGTCATGAGCAGGTACTATCTAGGAGAACAACAAAATCTTCTATGTTCATTCTTATTTGGCCTTCTACTACCCCAAAGGCATTGTTAGCTCTGAGCTGGTTCACGTGATGTAACCCTGGGAGGGAGGAGATGCAGGACCCCAGCAGGCTGTGCAGATCACTCTACAATTTTTTCAGAAGCTCTGTTGCTGCTTGTGGGAAATTATGGCCAATAGAAACAGAAATAAAGAGCCCACTACTACTTAGTGAAGGAGTTCAGGTAACATTTATTTTATATAGCATTATTTATTTTTGTTTTAATCTGCAACAGCCCAGCTAAAAACCTAAGCCTCTGCCTTCTGCTGTGCAGTTTTTCCTTACTGCCTTTTCACCAAACCTTCTCAAAACTACCTTCAGATACCCAAAGTGCCAATTTTAGGAAGGTATTCTCCTTGTGATCTTCTGGAGAGAGGTGGTCTCCTTCAGAGTACATATAGTTTAAAACCTGAAGGTTCCTCCTCTGGCTGGCCCATCTGACGCTATCCTCATTCCTTTGGCAATATAGGTCACCTATGATTGCAAATAAAATGCCCAGCACCTTTTCTCTGATCCACAGTGTGGGTGTCACACTGTTTACATGGCTAAACTCTCTTCTCACTCCAAAGCATGTGACCTCATATATACTGCTTATTATCCCCTGTTTGCCCCAGTAGTAAACTCAAAATGTGTCTTAGACAATGTCATTTATACAGATTGCGCAACTGTGCCAGAACAGTGTCAGGCAGGCTGCAGTAAAATTGTATGGATGGTTGCTCATCTAAGCATTACCACAAAGCATTTTACTTTCAGCTAATCCTCTCTCAACAAGGCTGCCCTCTCCATATATAGGGGTACCCAAGATTACACTTCCCTGTGGTTCTGCAGTGTCGTTTTCCATCTTGCATGAAAACGCCATATAGTGTGAGGTGGATAATAATAGAGCCTGATTTATATGTCAGAACTCATATCACCCAGCCATTTAAGTTGAAGCCAGATTGTGAAGTCCTTATTTCATGTTGCTAAGACACTACCTAGTTGGTTGTTGGTCTTAAACCGACTGGTAACTGCCAAGCCTTGGGAATACTGTCCGGTGTTTACAGACTCCTACTAAAATAAATAAAATTTAAAGAAGGAAAGAAAAAAAAGATTACTATTACAGCTTTAAAATCACTTTAGAGCTCTTTTCCTAATGAACCACTGTTGGGCTCTTTTGACCTTCAGTTTAAGAAAGAAGACTCTAAATTACTCTTTTTGATTAGCATGTCCTTTTGGCCCTCTGTTTCTCTCACTCCTCTTTCACTGCCTTTTGAAGTTTCAAGATCTACACATAACCTGCAGTTCTTCCCAACCCCACAATATGCTTTATAAATCTTTGAGTCTCTCATACTGTGTTCCCTACTGTATAGAATAAAGTGGAAATTGACTTCTGCAGAGGCCATTACCAAGATTTATTGATCTGAAAGGATAACATTTTCTTAGGCAAAACTGAAGCTAAACACGAAGGGAAGAGATTAAACATATTTGGTCCTGTGAGCTTTTTATTGCTGGGGTGCCAGGACCTTATTTCTGTTTTGGAATAATCTATTCTCTTTCTTTTGTTTTTCTTGAGCTCACAGAAAATGTCTGTATTTGTTTCCATGTTGTAGTTCAAAGCTTCTCTTTTTAAATTTTAGTAAGGACACTTCTCTGCAGGTTTTCCCTTAGGCCTGAAGTGGGTTTGTTGTTCCTGAAATTTCTGCAGCAGTTCTTTTTAATATCATGCCAGCTTGGAATTGAATTGCTTTTCACCTCTGGCATCTGTGACATGAAAAATATACATTTCTGTGTTCTGAAAGTAAGAGACAGTTAGTATTTTGACATTTAATGAGTCTAGACCTACCAGTTAGGCAGACTTGAATCTTTATGGTAGTGGTTTTTCAGCATGTCTTTTAAAATCTATTTTTGATGTTTCCAACTGATGTAACTAAATATGCTTTAGAAACCTGATTTTCCAAATTTTGTGTTGTTTCAGTCACAGGGTATGTATTTTTCAGAGAGTTTGAGAGTTCCATAAAATGACTAAAATAAATTTGTATATACAGCATCCCATTTGTGAAATGTTTGATAGTAGTTAAACCTTAACATGTGATTTATCTTTAAAACATCTAAACTAAACCTAAATTTCAATGTATTACTAAATGCAAACAATACTGTAATAGCAAAAAAGAGCATAATATAAATGACTTCTGGGATAGTGGTAATCAATCTCTTTTTTTTTTCTTTTTTTTTTTTTTGATAAACAGATTGTCAAACTGCCGTTTGAAACTTCTTAGAGAAACCATATTGATCATAACTGTAGTTTCCTCTTATTTATAGCCAGCTAGAGCTTGAATGTCTTATCTGAGCTGTCCAAAAAGTTCTTTGCCTCTTCCATAATTTATTGAGATTTGTAAGTGCTTTTTATCTATCTGCTCTTCTGATTTCTGCTCATCATCCCTTGCTACCAGTTTCCTAATGTAAATATCCTCTCCTTTGTCTTTTAAGACACATGGGGATCTCTTTTATCACATTAAGCTCATTTTTACTATGTGTAAGATTTGGCTTTTAGGCCAGAAATCAACAGCTTTTGTGGACTCCAGAACCCCTTTGACTTCAGAAAGTCTTTGTACAGTGATCCATCCCTCATGGATCTGATAAGACTCAACACACAGGAGAACTACTGTGGCCATGTCAAGCCACAGTGAAGTAATTACTTTGAGTTGCTCCGCTTGCAAATTTATTTCATTTAATTAATCTGATTTCACTTATAAATCTAAAGTGACATAAAATCTTTGTCACTAAAAATCAAGTTATTCCAATCTTAGGAATGAAATGTTGTTTTGACTTTCAAAATGAAGCGAAGTTCTGTTTTGTGGAAAGTGGTTTTTAAAATGCATTGGTTAGAGTAATGAATGAGGGGTGAGAAGATTCCATGATTCACAAAACTAAACCTTCTCTTTGTTAAATTAATTGTTTACAGAAGTAGAGCAACTGTATTTTGTCTTCTAGCCATACGTATGAAGATGGACTTTACCAAACTCACTTCCTGCAACCTGTTGCTCCTTACAGGTTCAATACAGGTTTGTGCCTCATGGTATTTGGTACTTCTTAGTCCTGCTTAGTGTTGATGTTTTTGGAGCTGGAGTTTTGCAGTATGTGGCTTGGTTTTAACATGGAATTTAATCCATAATGTGGCCAATATGACTCTTAAAGACACATGTGTCACCAAGGACCCTGTTATTCAAGTTGGCTTCCCATTTATTTTTTGTCTTCTCACTTCAGCACTGTTGCTCTTTCATGTGCATTGCTCTTTTACCTTTTCTCTAACGAGTATCATATATAAGACCAGGTAATGGCCGAGGAAGATTTTTCAAGCAGTTCCTTACAAAAAAGAGGAAGAAAATGTCTGGTCCTTCAGTCCTCAAGGAAGATTACTATCCAGTTCCTTAGCAACTACCATCAGAATTGCAAGGTGGATGTTTCCTTCTATTGCTTTTTTCTATTCTTGAAGACTAAAGAGCGTAAGAAATGCTATATTTGGTCCAATCAATGGATGTTTTTTGGAAGGATATCTTCTCCATTGTAATGATAGGCTGTCCCCAGCTACTGTGGCTTTGGAGTGCTGCCTTTTGGAGTAGCTTTGGAGTACCACCTCTCATTCTAACGCAAACTGATCCTTTTAGTATTTTGTCAGCCTGAACCCTGAAGTTTAACTCATATTATTTTTTCAGTCAGAGAAAGATTGATTCATTTTTATCCTCATTGCTCTCTCTACTCAAATGCATAGACAGTCCCACTGTCCAAGACATTCTTTCTGCTCCAGAGCGCATACTACCCACTCCAAACTGGTGCAAAAGAACGTTAATCTATTTTGCTTATGTTCCTGGGTGAAGCCCCTCTTTCACACCATCTTGGAAGCACTTATCTGAGATAGAAATCAAAGGCTACGGGCCTGAATCTGAATATTCAGTGTATCTGTGTACACATTCAGGTTGTCTGTGTAAGCATTATTTCATAGTCCTGTTTTCTCTAGAGATTGAATCTTTTAAATGCATTCATAGTTTTACAAGCATGTACAAGTGTATAGACAGTATGAAATTCTAAAGCCGTGTAACACAGGCTTCCTAAGAGCTGGTCCTACTTTCCTCAACCCCAAGTATAAAGGTCTCTTGATGAAAAGGTAATCATTAGAGTGTTGCAGAGCTTCAGAAAACACATATATTAGTTCACCTTCTTTAGCACCTGTGCACCCATTCGTTTCCCCTGTACTTCTCAACCTTTTTCATACACATATATCTGTCCTTCCCATGAAATGGTAGGTGAAGTTATCCTTACTAATTCACTATTCCAATGTTCCTTCATGCTTTGTCTTGGCCTATTCAATCACAAGCAGAAAGAACTGTAGGAAGGAGAGAGCTTTGTGTTTTAGGACAATTTATCCCACCATCTTTGAGATGAAGTTTTGGATCCCCTGTATTCACATGTTCTTCTAAATCAGTGGCAAAGGAGGAAAAGTGAGAAGAGTCTAGCTGTTAATCACAAATATAAATGTAAATATTTGTTCTATGCTCATGGAGGAACTGGAGCTGCTTCCAGCCATTAAAATAATCAAAGTCATTTGATTGCACCCTGCTACGGCATAAAATAGCAACCCCTACCATGAAAAAAATGAGCTGCTTCCAACTGCTTGTTATAATATCTCACAACTTCTTTGAGTCCTTCCATGATGGGAGAACTACACGGTGTAGCCTTTGAGAAGTGCTACTGTAGGAACAAGCAATAACTGAAGTCCCCAGTGCAGAGAAATCACAATGCAATAGAAAGCCTCAGAAAAAATAGTTTCGCTTAGCAATCTTAAGGGCTGAACCTGTAGTTCTATCTTTCAGATACTAAGGGAATTATAGCTACTAATATTACATTATTGCTCTGAATTTTTAAAAAACACCTACAAGTAGAGATGATGAAGATAAAATGTCTATGTGAGGATATTTGAAGTTCTAGGGTTAAGTTGTGAAAGTGTATCTTCATATGTAATACTGCAATCACTTGGAGTCCTCATGGAAGAAAAAAACCCTTATTTGTGAATGCATGTGTTATTTGTAAACTCACAGAAGTGTGGGGAGGTAGTCAGGAAAGTCAAAGGAAAATCAGTCTCTAAAAGGAACGGATTTGACACATTTTTTAGGTTATCAAGTAACATACAAGAATGGTTCTAACTATTTTCCTGAATCTTGTAGAAGATACTTCCTCCTACAGGACAAAAGCCAAGAAATTGTAATGTTAACTTGTATGCAGCTATACTTTTTCCATGTTTCAGGAACTAACAATGAGAAATGTATGTTTCTTCCACATTCCCAGCATATGCTTTACATAACATTAAGTTGTTAGCATTATCCTCATACACTTCTGCAGTATCACTTTTATGCAATGATGAGCACCTTATTTTGCAATGTCTAACATTGACAGTTTAAAAAATATTTATATCTTTGAATAAGAAAGGTCATACTTTAAAAGTTTTAGAATGTGAAAAGTCAAGCTATCCACAAAATTTTTTTGAATGTTTTATGTATTGGTTGAAGCCTTTACAAATTACACACATGGGATCCACAAAACTTTAGTCCCTTAATTTTCTCTTTCTAGGAGCCAAAGCAATCCTCAATTAAAAAAGAGTTAAAATAAATTTTTAAACGTATTATGAGAGCTATACTTTTATTCCATGTGGAAGCTAAAGATACAAAAGTTATTTCTTGAATTTGATTCATTTTTTCTTAAGAGTATTTTATGGAAATGAACTGTATCAAGATGATGTGAAGGCTTTGAGGTCAATAACTGACACATTTTAAAGATGGGATTGTTTAATTTCATTAATTCATCATTAGACAGTGTCTTTCAAAATTCCTCTTTTTCTACAGTTTAAATGTCAAATATTCTACAATTTACATCAACTGATGTTTATATAGTTTTGTATGACACTTATAACTGCAGTTATTTGAAAATCATTTTGCATTACATCCAAATACATTAAAATTTGTGTGTGGATTTACTTTTGAAATTAAGTGCATATCTTTTAGTGAAGGCAGGTATTACAAAGGAGCTTAATCTTGAGTTTATATATGGTGGTATGGATGGAAGATGTTAAATTAACGTGCTATGCTGATTATTTATTTACATTTTATAAACATGGATTTCTTTGGGTAATATTCTATCTTTTGCAATGTTTTTTCCATTGAATTAGTAGGGTTTTTCAGACAACAGGTGAACACATTTAACGTCTTTCTTACCTTGTATTTTGGTATTTCCTTTATTAAGCATATGGGTTCTGAATTTCTCATCTTCCCTTATAGCTCTTTTTCTATGAATAAGTTGAGATTAATTTTGCAGAATTTAAAGTAAATATGAAAAAATAGTCTGTAGATTATTAAACAGGAGTCAAGTACAGCACAGCAATGTCTTAACAGATAATTTCATGAAAAAATGTAGTGAGATTAAAATCTCAAAATAGCAACAGCAAAATAATTTCTTATGAAGCCTGAATTGTGCTCTCAAAACACAGTCCATTCTATGCAAGCTTCCAGAGATGTGTTACTTCATGGCGTTTTGGAGGGGTTTTTTGCACAAGGTTTTTATCCTTGTCAGGAATCTTGGGATTAGTGTTGCATGTTATCTATTCAGTATATAGTCAAATTACAGTTAAAACTGAGAGAACATAGTATGAGGAACACAGGTTAAAAACCATAAAAGAATTCCAGGTCTATGGTCCTTGCTGAGAGAGAAAATATACAGCATATTAATAATTTACACATATATCCATATGTGTATGAGGAATATGTACAAATGAGTGAAAGCTGGGGGCATAAGAGAAAGTGTAGTGGATCTGAAAAAAGTATGAAAGGTTTATTTCACACTTTTAAGAAAGGACATAGAGACAGCACTGCTGTATAAATTTATTTGTAAAAGTTTATTTTCTTTTAAACTGCTGCTGTTTAAGAGATATAGAACCAAGGTGTTTATACTAAAAATAATAGGCTTGGACACTAACTGTCATGTGCTTCCAGAAGAGAAGCTGGCATTTCCCTGAATGAATACTAGAATAGAATTCAGAAGATTTAAGGGAAAAAAATCTCCTTACAGCCACAACCCCATGCATGTGGAGAAAAAGGAGGGTGAAAATATATTTTCTTATGACAAAATTTCTTTTATATAAAAGTCGACAGACTGAGAAATTAATAGCGGCAGTTGAAACCAAGAGAAACAAATCAGGGCTAATGATAGACTTGTTGAAATTATGTCTGGTTACTTTGAGCACATCTAAAATTAGCATATGGATCCTTTTCAATTTAGGCCAACTCTACCGAAACAACTTTTTTACTTCTGAGGTTCCTACTTAAAAATGCAGTGAAATTAAGACTACTTGCAAATTTCTTCTTTCTTTTAATTTGCTTGTATAAAGTGTATCGTTTCTGCCTAGGCTCATTTTAAAAAAGCTTTTGTAAAATGTAATATCCTCACTAAAACATTCTTGAGAATTACCATAAAGAAAATATGACTGTGAGGAAATTTAAATAAAAGATAGAATGAGGGCTCCCAGGACTTCCTATAGAGTTTGAAGAGTTTAAACAAAGTTTACAGTTAGTATGAAGGTTTGAAAAAAGTTAATTCCATACTCAACTGTAGAGATTTTTACTGACAACAACTGGAAATTTCAACAGCTGTTGTAATATATAAATGTATTAAATGTGTAGAGGTCAAAAATAAATTTATTTTATCATAAGTCAATTTTTTTTTTGTAATAAGCTTATTGGAGCTCCTTATTTACATCATCTCATAGCTCCACTACAAATGTCAGAAAGGCTTGTTAGAGGGCAAAAAAAATCTCTGAAGGGAACACTGTCTTCCTGATAGACACTTGAACTGCAGAGGAGGTACTGACGAATGAAAAAGGAACTATTGTATATATATGACTAAAAATAATCCAACTGGATACACAAAACCCAGAAAATTTGTGTATGTTTTTAATGAAATGATATTGTTGTCTGGGTGAGTATTGACTAAATGTAGAGGTACAAGATCAATGTCTTGGCAACCAATGAATATCTATAGGCTATATCACATGTATAGTACATGGATTCTTACAGCATTACTTGTCCAGGGAATAGACTAATGCCTGGACTCTTTATACAAATGAATACTCTCAGTATATGCATCACTGGGATTAGAAGCAGATGTATTGCATGATGGCTGATCAATCTTGCTTTCTGCCACTTGAGAAATAACATTGAACCAATTGTCTTCTTCGTGTACTGCAACTGTGTGGGCAATAGGAGCGCGATAAGGACCATAGCTATATAAACTGGCTAAACAGGCTGCTAACTATGGCTTATCACTTGCTTGTAACATAAAAATGAATATAATTTAAAATGTCAGAATTTCTCTTTGAAATCCACAAATTAAAAAGACTTCTGAAACTTTAATCCAGTTGCTTGATTTTATAACAGCCAAGACTAGCTTCTGGAATGAATGGTTATGTTAATAATTTCGAAACATTTTGACCACTGTGGATTTGCAGTGCCCATGGACTCGACGGTTGTATTTGGAAGCCCAGAAGTGCTTGCAATCACTGAGTACTTCTGTGCCACCTTAGCTTTCATTTTATTTTGTTGTTTTATTCTTTTAAATATTAGAAATATGCATATATGTAGATATTTAAAGCTGTAGCTCAAGAATTTGGAATTCAGACAAATGTCTGGGGACTGGTTCCTTTCACAGAGTGAACTGCAGCCGTCCATTTGCTTATGAAAACTATCCTTAAATTCCATTCTGCTCCAATCTTAAAAAATGGTCTCACATCCTCCCTCAGATGACTAGTTAAGAATAATATATATATATGCATGCATATATTGAAAAAAAATAGTGAAGTAATGTAGGCAGGATTACATCATGTCTATGGTTAACAGGAGCCAGAGCTCTAGGTTTTCTCTGCAAAGTTTGTGGGAAGAAGCTGCAGGCCAAAAGGTCAAGAAAAATATTTGGAATTGAACATGCAAGGGAAAGGTGTAAGAGAAGAGATGGGCAGTCTGAGAGTTGTCTAGAAAATGTACACTACTGTTATACTGACATATCACAGTTTAGAGAAGAACCAAGTTGGTAACATTGAAATCTGAGGGATTTGAGGCAAGTAGCAATAGTACAACAAGCATAATCCAGCTCTTTCATTTTCATGGTAACTTCATTATCAACAACAGTAAAAAACCTCTTGCTTCTTTTTTTTTTTTTTTTTTTTAAATTTCATTTCATTTTTAATTTCATTTTAATTTCATTCATAAGGCTACTAAAATCAGTTATGATGTAGAGGTCAGGCTACTGCAGATATAGAATAAAGTTACCATGAAGTGCTACTCTGTGAGACTCATAGTATTACAAGGTTCTGATACCAGTTTTCTTTGTAAGTTCATACATAATTCCTTCCTCAGCAACGCATATTCCTCAGCAATGCATATTACTCCAAATGTCATCAAGAGTGGGAAAGGCTCAACTGTTTTGGATCAGCTGAAATAAAAATGTTGAACAGTAGCATTATTTGTTGCTTTTGTAGTCAAGTCTGCTTCCAATAAACATTCCTAGTGTGACTTCCTGCATTTGAATGGAACGCAGGTCTGCTGTCAGAGCTGTCATGAAGTTCCTCAAAAATAGGACTTGGAGATCAGGACATACCTCTCAGATATAACATGGTAAGGCGTCCTATGCAGATTATGTATCAAGTCTCAGAAAGAGCTACTGGGGTAATACTTTTGCAATGGAAGTCTTAGAGGATTTTCTCTGTCCTAAATGCTATTTTCAGAACTACAGTACTTTAGTGGCCTTTTCTACATAGTGATGTAGTGGTAATATAGTAGTAATGTAAGTGTCTTATTTTTTATTACTTATTTTAATACCTTTTCACAATTTCCCTGTAAGAAAAAGTTGTAAAACCTTGTCTTTTTATAGAGTTTTTAAATTTCTGTTTTCTTTGGATTTTTCTCGTTTCTTAGAAATTACCCTCCTTATATGCCAAACTGATATACACGAGGGAGGACTTATTCAGCCCCTACCAATTACTTTACTTAGGGTGTTTTGCAATAGTAAAGGAATATACAATTTGATACTAATTTAATAATTTTCTTAGCAAGTTTTCACCTGTTTATCATTTCTCCATTTAATCTTATGCTTCAGATATTATTTTTCAATTTAAACATACCATTCTAATTACAAATTTAAAGCCAGTACAATGCATTTAGTTTCATACACAATTTCATGTGACCTTTGATAAACAGTAAAATGATATGTGTCCACAGTTCAAGAACCAAAAATTTAATAAAAAGAAAGGGAAATGAATATTGTTTTTTCTTGGAATATGTCAACAGGGCACAGGTTTCCCGATATTTTAAAAATTATATAGATATTATTGTAGAAGTGTTTAATTTATCAAATACAGCTATAATTTTCATCATTTTACTCTTAAAATTCATGCATAAATCTCAAATGATAATTCTCATTATTAAGAATAATCCTATACCCTAATTTCTTTGTTTCTACATATAATTAATGGACTTCATAAACTGTCTACAGCTATACTAATCTCATAATATATATTTGGTATATTTAGTATATGCCTCCAAATAAGCATCATCTTGCAGCAACACTCATTGAACGTTTAAAAAGAAGTGGTTTACTTCAAAATAAAGCTTTTTATACAAACTTGAACAACATAGTTTTGTATTTGTGGTTGTATTTTTAATTTTATTTTAGTGATCCTCAGAGAATAGACACAGAATTGTAATAACAATCCCTCCTGTTTCTAGAGCTGAATATAAATCACCAAAATGAGTCCTGATGACACAAATAGAAGTAGGAACAAATTAGGAGGAAATATGAAGAAACAAATTCCTCGTTACTCCTCTACACAGGTCAGTGTGATGACACAAGTACAAGCCACAAAAAAGCAAAGATAAGAAAGGACTTTTTGAGTCACTGCTTGCAATGCAGATGTGTGCCATCTCCCAGAGGTCAGTTTGTGGGATTTGGTTTTAGTGGTATACAGCACTGATCTTACTAAAAAATATGTGCTATTTCTTTATTTACTTACCAACTTTCTTCTCCAACATGCTCCTAGTCCCTCTGAGTCTGGTATTATCAGCAGGTGATGTCTATTCCATCATCAGCATTGCTAGAGAAAGGATTAATTATTAGTAGGCTCAGGATAGGCCATTATATAAGTCTACTACCATTTACTTTGATGGTGAGATATTAATAACAATGCTGAGTTGGTTTTCCAGCCATCAACCTACTTACCTTAGTAAGGCTGAAGCTATGTTGTTACTACTTTTTTCAAGGCCATTCATGAGAACAACATGATACACAATGTAAGAACTCCACTGAAGCCCAAATATGAGATGTCCATTGCCTCTTCTGACTGAGAGACCTGCTCTGCTTTTGCAGAAAGAGACTAAGTTGGCTTGACTGAATTTCATCCTAAAAGCTCCAGCCATCCTGACATTTTTCAAGCTGACAGATATGCCAGGTATCCCATTTCCATGAACAGAAGTTAAGGAGTTGTGACTGCTTAATTTTCTTCACCTACTTATTCAATGACAAGTATTATTTTTAGTTTTCCAGTCTTTCAATACTTCATCACTTTAATCTTTCACAATTTTTCAGAATCTCGTTAATGTGATCATCACTGCTTCACCTATACATGTTTAAATAGCCATAGATGTTGTTTATCAGACCCAGACAACATAAATTCCTTAGGTAACTAATAAGTTTATTCTCTTCTTTTTGGGCTATTATTTTCTATTTTATTTTTTATAATTCTTTGCCCACCTGAACAAAACAAACAAAAAACCCCACCATAAGCCCCAGAACTCTAATCTGTCAGTATACTCAGAAATTCAGTTTTGAAAGTAGAGTGATATCAGAGAGAAAGTTAAAAGGAATGATAGAGACAACAGAGAGAGTGAAATGGAAGCCTGTTGAGGATAAAAAAAGCCATGTTTGGAATGAGGACTCAGTCCCAAGTTTCCAAAACTCAGTTGAACTCCTCATTACTGATAACTTCACTGTTGGAAAGAAAACCATCCAGCTCCAATTTAAATGATATTAATTTAAGGCAAATAATTTTGAATAATGAATCAATGTGACAATATAATAAAGTATCACATATATACATTCAGAAACAACTTATTATTTACATGCTTTTTAGAGATAGCTACTTTGACGGTTTGGAGTAGCTTCTGTGTTGGTACACACTCTGTTGTTCCTTGCACCTTTGGGAGGCAAAACATAAAAAATGTGTGTGATACACCTGTTGAAATGGAGCTGCTCTACTTCCGTGGATGTTCAGGAGGAAGCAGAGGAGGAAGATCACTAAGGCAAAAAGTCTAGGACCGGAGCGGATCATCACGTCTAGCATCCCCTTTTCTGGTTCAGTATTTATCAGTATAATTAATTTACCTATCAACTTTCTTCTTTCTCTCTTGCATTCTTTCTCCTCTGTGCTATGGATTACCCTTAAGCACATAGCTATAACGTGTAGGAAGAAACACTGTTTTATAAGGAAAAGGTAAGGCAGATGAGGAGGAGTTCAAGCTGCCTGACCTATGTGGGGGCTTCTTGGGCTGCTAGTACTGAAATGTCCTAGAATTTCTAAAAATTATAGATGGCAATTTCTTAACTTAGAGAGAGTTTCATCCTACACAGAGGAATTCCGTCTTATCATCTTGACAGATAAAAAGTACCTGATCATTTATTAGGTGCAAATGATTACAACTTCATTTCACTATTGTGTGCAAACAGAATAAAATAAAAGACATACCAATGAGATATACACTTGGTACTTTAAAAGGGTTAGTTCAACAAAGCTCAAAACCATTATGAGACAAATCAGCTGGGAGACAGGAGTCAACTGTAAAAATCTAAATAATTACTGAAAACTATTTAATAATTTTAACTAGATGTTTAAAATGCCATTGGCAAAAATTCAGCCTGGTCAAAACTCAAAGTAAACAACAAGCTAGCTTAGAATAGAAGTGAAAGCAGTTATAAAAATGTGGCAACCCCTCAAACAATTAATAAGTTATAAAAAGAAAAAAAAATGAGAGCAAAGAATATTAACTAGATCGTTTTTATTAGTAGAAATTTAATTGGAAAAAAATGACAGAAATACATTTATAAAATTAACTCTTTTTTTTTCCTAGGAGACTTATAAACTTGATTTGTAAAAATGAACTTACTGAGTGCTGGTCTGGACATTGATGAGTGAAGGTGTGTGAGATATCCTTAACTGATTCACAGGCAATTGAACACACTTCTGTACTTTTGGCCCCACTGCCGAAAGTAGATCTTTTCTTAATATCCTACCCTTGTCTTCATAGTCCCCAGTACATCTCTAGGCATATTTGTCAAGAACAGTTTACGCATTATTAACAGTGTCGTTCAACTCATGGGCAAAGTGACTATTGTTGGTGGTTTTGGTGAATTCTCCTCTCTGTAGGATTTTCTTTCAGGTATAGTTTATCTTTTGTTCAAAGTTGTTTGCAACATCTTGGTAGTACATTTTTTAAAAAAAGTTGTAAAGATAATACCATCTATATAATATGTATTTTTGTTTTGCAGTAGATCCAAGTGGATGTTTTTCTTTAGGTCCTAAAATATTCATTCAAGGTGATTGTCTGGCTGTACCATCCACTTCACTTGTTCACAAACCCCTAAAATGGGATTTGTCTACTCTGGGAAGTGATTGGTAAATCTCTGATACCTTGAAGAATTTACTACCTTAAAAGGATGCTTTTATCTTCTATGACTTCATCAGAGAGCACTGCAGATCTTGAAGACATCTGCTGGTTTGACAATGAAATAAATAGCTGACCATCTGCTACTTCCTGTCTGGCAGAAAGAAAGTGAGGAGGAAAAGGTCCTTAAAAACTCTGCTTCAGGTCTTGTTTTCTGATGTGGTTCCACTAGACTATACCTGGAATGCCCCAGGTATATTATAGCTTATCTTGAATGAATGAAAAGTGATACCACAGAAAGTGGTACATCATGCCTATGATGATGCTTATTTCTGTCACCAGGGGATCTAGATTCAGAGAAATGCAGTTATACAGCAACCTTCATCCTCTCGTCAGGGCTACTTACCATACCCAAGTGGCCAGCATCTCAGAGTGGGACAACAAGTCAACCACAAAGTTCCCTGTGAAGGAAAGCCTGGGGGAGACAAAAGGGCCTGTATTTTATGAGCCATCTGAGTGCTGTAGGTTGAAAGGTAAAACACAACAGGAAGCATCTATATTCAGGATGGAAGTGTCAGCAGGCTGTGAAGTAAAAGCATCCTTTCTCTGAGCTGTCTGAAGAGTGGAATTTTTGGAAACTGAATCCAAAGGAGCTGTGGAAATCAAACATCTAGGTTGAATGAAATCACTATACCACAGTCTTTCTGAACATCTTTTGTGTAAGAGTTCAGAAAGACGGAGTGAGAAGCAAGTCAAATCTAAGGTAAATTACTGATGTTAGTGCAAGTTAGTGCAAGAAGCTGACAGGGAAAAATGAAAGAGAAATGGAAGTTCAATAGAGCACCCACTACTTCAAGCTTAACTTGAATGTTTTTGGTGGTTTGTTTTTTTTTGTTTTTTTTTTTTTCCTTAACATTCTAAAGGCAGTGTAAGAAAAAGTGTTAGGCAAAGGAGAGTTGAATATATAGAAAGGTGGTTTTTTATCTTTTATTTTACTGTCAGCTACAGAACTCTTTCCCCCATATATATTTTATCAAACCATGTTTCCAGATACAGATTCCCAATGTAGACAACACCTTTATGATAGACACTTTAATATGAGAACACTCACAGATTTCTAATTAAAAATTACCATGGAAATCTATAAATATTTTAGAACTGGGACAATAATTAAATATTTTAAAATGTTTCAATTTCTGTAGTATATTTTCTACACTTTAAAAAAAAATGTTTATGGATACCTGTATGTAGAAAGACAAAAGTTTCCTTTTTAATCTTTTAATGAGTAAGTCTTCTGAGAAGAGCTCTGAATGTGCTCAGCTAAAAGAAAGTGTGACCCACCCCTATGGCAAGAGCTCTGAAGTCAGGGTATCACAGTGCTGTTCCTTGGATGACTTCCCCAAGAGAGATGCAAGATATCCTAACACGGGCAGTGGACTGCACTAATCTGTCTGTATGTTTTTTCATTACTTTGTTAGCTCATGCATAGTTGTTTTGACATCTTCCATGTGACATCACAATGGACTATTCTGGAAAGAATTACACCACTACAAACAGAGTGGGCTAATTTAGTAAATAAAAGTCATAGAACCAATAGACTCATTTTTTTATTTTATGTATCTAAAATGTTTCTGAAATATTAGAAGATAACACTGTATGCATAAAAGCTTGGAAAGAACTACCAAAACATCTTTTCTTTTCATGTCTGATTAAGCTGAATCAGGCATTGTATATGGTACTGGAAAAGCACAGTCAATTTACTTGACAATAGCCAGATAGAGCTGCAGTCTAGATGTGAAAAGATGTATAGTAGCACATAACATGATTGAGATCATATGCATCAGATGGGGCATCCTCAGTCAGTCATTCTCTACAAATTCACTCCTGTTTTTAGACTTTTAACCTCATTTTCCACTGTCTTGAATCTTCTGTGGTCTTTTTGAATCATAAAACTCTGTTATAAAATCATAGTAGGTTTTTACTGTTACTTTTTAGTTCCCTAAGGAAGGATTCCACTTAATGTGGCTAGAGAAAGGTGTGCTTCCAATGAGCAGCCAGTTTCACTGCTGGAACAGACTGTGTATTGTGTAGAACTCCTCTGCATTGCACCCTTTCTACTTTGCCATACTCCTCTAGTCTCCCTGGGTGATGGCACAGCTCTCCATTGCCTCAAGGTAAACCAGTGAAAAATTAAATATACAGTGAGCATGGAGAGGACTGTAGCTGTGACTGACTTTTCCACAACACAGCGAAGAAATAGGCAGGAGGATTTCTGCTAATTTGATGAGATAAGGCGTCCTTTCAAGGATTCCAGATCCAAGGAGGTAAGATGGCGCTGAGTATCCCACCATTTGGGCATTTCACTTTTCACACAAAGAAAGGTGCACATAATTTGTCCTCCAAATAGAAAGATATCTGTTTTTCCTGCCTGAGGCCTAGCAAAAGGAAATGCTAAGCTAACTAGAACCTGGCTTATTTTTATTGAATTAGTACAGTCATTAGGACTTTAACTATTTTTATTTGGTGACAGTTTGCTACTGATACCACCTTTGGGACAAGCATGTCTCTCTTTTATGTTGCTGTTCTTATCACTGACAGGAGAAAATGACTGATTGGTTTTGTCCCTTGCTTGAAACTCCTTTTCCTGACTTTCTTGAGTGCATATCCTGTAGCAAATAGATTTTGCTAGTATGCACCAGTCTTCATTTACTAGCCTGAACAAGTGCTGACAGATGAGGGAGCTGACAGTCTGCCCTACTGTTGAAGCTGGAAGATATAGTTACATGTGAATTTGCTGGCATTTTAGACCTGAATAACTGCAATTGTGTATAAGGGTCACCCCTGGGCTCAGTTATCATTCTGAAGAAAAAATGGAAGCTTTTAAAAAAAAAACCATACATTTTTGTCCTTCTGCTAAATGATGCTCGAGGAATGCATGGTCTTGGAAAGTCAGGTTTTCACAAAGTAGCAGAGAAAAAAAATTACACTAATGCTCTTAAAATGACAAGCAGAGATGTTAGATATAATTATTATTATTCAAATTAAACCGCTGGTATTTTTTTCAGTAGCAGTGACTCTCAAATCAGTATCACTCTTTCTCCTTGTTGTCTGTCTGTCTGTCAGTCCGTCCCAAATATTTTTTGTGCCATTTTATCTAATGATATGTGTCACTGTCAACTTGTTTGTTAGGAGTATGCTCCTCCATCAATTTCAGTGGTACTTAACATACAGGGCGGTGCTGCTCTGGCAAAAATAAGGCAGTCATGATTAGGTTTTATAATGCCACAACACTGCTACCTCTTGAGAATTCTGTGATAGTGGTTTACTGTAACAGTATAAGTAATCACAGAGGACAAACACAAAACTGTGTGCTCTGCACTCCATAGTTGTGTATTCAGATATATGATGTTTTAATAATCTTGGTTTTGGGTTAAAACTCTCCTTCTTTTTCCTATATCAGCTTAAATTAAAAATGTCAAAGCCTTAGTAAGCAACTCGTCATTTAAAAGAAACATACTAATCAAAATATCTCCCTGGTGACTGTAAGCTTCTTATCAGGATGGATTTGAAAAGCAGTAGAAAAAAATGTTGAGTATTTGCTCTGACTCCCCTTACCCTCACAGCAAGGAGCATTAGACTCTAGGTGGTCATCGAATGGTCATTGACCACCTCTATCTCT
Organism: Antrostomus carolinensis; assembly: GCF_000700745.2. Lineage (NCBI taxonomy): Eukaryota > Metazoa > Chordata > Aves > Caprimulgiformes > Caprimulgidae > Antrostomus > Antrostomus carolinensis. Next base: position 3,356 of record NW_010317259.1, on the reverse strand, counting down.
TAGTTTTTCTTTATCTCTCAATGTCTTTTATACTCAACTTTTCTTTCTTTTCCTATGTTGCAAATATTGTAAATTACTAGTTCAGCATGTTATTCCTTCTAGTAGAGTGGATTCCCATCTCATTTCAAACAGAGGAGCTCTGATACAGTATTTTCTGAAAGATTTTTCAAATCCTTTAGAAATGTTGTTCCTGAGTTCACCTAAAGAAACTTCTATAACTGTGCAGAAAGTAGTTGTATGCATCTCATTATCAAGGCAGGCTGATATCTACTGCATCAGCATACACACAAAAGTGGTTTGTTTTAGCCTTTTAAAGATTTACACCTAAGTACTTCTGCTGCACAGAGTTTATCTATTCAAATCTGCTTTGGCTCCTGCTTTATATCAAAGCAGAGAGATTGTCACAGAGAAAAATCTTATTTGCATTATGTTAAGGACACTTAGCAAAAGGAAAGAAAGCTGCTGTCTTGATTTTGTTCTTGTTTATTATTGACATACATAGTCAGCCAGAAAAATTTTCTCCAGAAAATTATTTTTGTTCTGTTTTTAATGATGAGCGTAAGTTTTTCAATCCTATAAAATTCTAATGCAACTGAAGAACTGATAAAAAGATCATAGGAAGCAAAGTTGAAAGATAGAGGATTTATAGACATACGTTAATTTCTTGCTAGTACCCATCTAGCACAACACTTAATTAACATTCTGGATGAAACACAACATTATTAAGGGTTCACTGCACTCATAGACACCTTTCAAATAAGGTGCTTGAGTTCACATAAAACATTCTAATCCTCAGAAAAAGTGTTTAGGAAAACCAGTTGAGTCTTGACAAATTTATGTTAATTAAAGGAGAAAGACTTCTGGGAGTTTGGTTGGATCTTTTTTTAAAAAGGTTGGATCCTTTTGGTTGGATCCTTTTTTATATATCCTGTGTATATATAAACAGCTTTCAGACTTTTTACAAAAAAGGAAGAACTCTAGAAATGTCCAACTTTTAAAAGTGTCTAACTGATCTCCAAAGTTTGCTACCTTTTTTTAGAAACAGGGCTTTTCAGAGGCTAGTATTTTCATTTGGGTTTCCTGGCTTTACCTAGCCTTGTACTGAATTTGAGCCACTTAACATTTTTATAGAGGAGCAAAGTAGATCTGGCTTAATACCTCGACAAATCAGTATTTGTCAAGCCAGTGGAACAAACTACTGTTCTGGAATAAATTCTTTGATCCCCAAAGTTTATGTACCCTCTTTTTCTTGTTATCAACTAGTCGACATACCTTTCTTGCACTGCTGTGCCAGACTAATGATATTTTGTTATGAATTCATTGTAAAATTGACCTCAGTAACATGTAAGTGAAATTAAAATGGAATCCTAGTGAAATTTTATGTTTCTTTCTCTGCAACACTTTAAAGTATTAATCAAACTCAATGCCAAAAAATAATAATTTCCAAATACTGCTTTTTCTCTCTTTTCTAGCTTTTGTCCAAGCTAAACTTTCTTTCCCTTCCTTCTGTTTTTTCACTTTTCACTATCTTTCTTTCTAAGCACTACTTATGTTTTTTTAAAAAAAGGGATGTAGTCTAGAGTTCATTTGAAGATCAAGTACCATAAGCTGGTGTTTTCAAGTAATCTGAAAGTTTATTAATGCTTTCCAACTCATTTCCTACTTCCCTGCCAAAAACACTCTTTAGTGGATTGTAAAGTTTTTCAAATAATAGACATCCGATCCAAGTTTCTTATGATTTTTCTTTTCAAGAGATCACATACTTTCAGAAATCTGGTAATTTTTTATTGTAGTATAAAAATGTGGTATTTTGACTGGGTGCTAAGAGTTGTGAACTTATTAGCCTTTTAACATCTGTTAAAAAATTCATTTCCTCATTCTGAGAGATTCAGCTCTGCTTTAATACACATATTCATATGATGTTTAAGTCAAAAGAAAAGATTGCTGAACCTTCTGCTCACAAATAACAATATCTGATATCAAAATGGTCATGACCTTTTAAATAAAAAGCATTCTTTTGAAGTACAATGCAGGTCTGTAAAAAAACTGTCATTTGTATGTATTTTATGGGCTTGACAGCAGAATTTGCATCTCTAAATAAAGGATCTCTTTGATCATGTATAACTTCCAAAAAAGAGGCAGGCCATCTATTTGTGATCAAAGATCTCATGGATGAGATGCAAGCTTACACTCCTCCAGATATATACTTGACAGACTCTTAAACTTGGGGGTCTTAGCACAAGTTCACCCCTCCTCCTGTAACCAAATTGTGATCTCACAGAAAACTGGCATCAGGAACAAGAAATGCAGAGGGAACCTTCTGAACATAAATTAATCTTTAGCTCCTCATAAAGGCTTAGGCTTTTCACTCTCACACTTACGTAGCCACAGAATTTTTTGATCTTTTTGGATTCTCTGACAATTCGTAGGACATGTAGGCTACAAAACAACATTAAACTCAATGTCAGTGTGGCACTGTTAACATCTATAAACTGGCCTAGCATAGAGGCTTAGAGCAGGGTTAGACATTTCTACAATCAACAATCTTTTATGTGCTTTTGATTAAAATTTAATAAAAATGTTTCATTGAGGTGAAGACTTGTCAAGAGCAAGTGAGGAAAGATCAACATTTACTCAGCCCAAATCTAATCCAGCCACCTTTTCCTCTTCTCATATTCCCCATTCATACAGAAGGGCCAGAACGTCCCATCTATCCCTGAAACAAAACAGGCAGCATGACATGGTCTCTTGCTGAGGAAAGAGGATTTTAAAAAAAATCTCCTATTTGTAGGACCTGAGGGATCTAAAACTCTATCTGTATCCCTTAACCAGTCACAGCTCACCTATTTAAGCCAGAAGTTTCTCTTTGACTGCGAGGATATAAAATTCCAGTGGGGTCACAGTAAGTCCTATTCAAAAAACCCACCACTGTAAAATATAAGAAGGCAGAATTCAGTGATGATCAACTCAGAGCCAAAATAAACCAACAAACCCAACATTGCAAAGTCCCAGTGTGACTGCAGAGTTCAGGCTATGCAAACTGTTTAGACCAGATAAACTCTACAGCTCTGTCTCAGGATACTCTTTACTGATTACAAAATGGTGCTGGTGAAATTATCACATTAACATTTTACAGGAATACGAAGGAAGGACAAGAAAAGAGAGAAAGAAAGAGAAGCTACAGGCAGATTTCTTCACTATGCTCTCTGAAAACATTGCATCCCCCTCTATCTTTATGGGCTAAAATCTTTGTCACTGATTAAACAACAAAGTAAAGTAGAAGCTAATTAATACAGCATGTAGTTTAAGTATTGCTTTTATATTGTGATCATAGAATTATAGAATCATAGAATGGT
>NW_010317258.1:0-2933 GCF_000700745.2 Antrostomus carolinensis | reverse complement strand
ACTCGTGGTAGGGATGGGGAGGGAAAGGGCAGCCCCAGTTCCCACTGCTGCACATTTGGCTCCTCCAGGCTCTCAGGCCAAACCACCCTGGGAGAACAAAGCTGTGGCCTCCAAAGCAGCCCCAGTGCCGCCCTGAGCTGGCATTTCCCATCACACTGCCTGGCCCTGCTCGGCCCCTCAGACTGCAGTCCTGGGGCAGGACAGAGCCCTGCCATCCCTGCAGAAAGGACAAAGCCTTCAGTATGTGGTAGGCTGGGGAATCGAGGAAGGATGGTTGCCAGCTCCTTGTTTCCCTTCCCAAAGGCTTGTTTGTCTCTCAGTGCCCGTCCCACATGAGCTGTGTGTGCAGAGCACTCTGCACTGTCTGTCTGGCACAGAGGTGCTGGGCAGAGCTGCCCCTGGATGGGCATTGCTCCTCTGCCCCACTCTCTTCCTCTCCCCCTGCAATCACGACCTTTCCACTGCTCCTCACCAGGATCTCTCAGGGCCAATGGATAAACCCTTCAGAGCAGGAACTGCCTGTGTGAGGGTGTCTGGACACCCTGCACCCAGCAAAGCCTCGCACCCCTGAGTCACTGGGCATCCTCCGAGGATGCAGCATGGAGGAGCTGGGAGCTGCTGGGAGCAGCCATGCGTTGAGCATTTCATCCTCAACACACACACTGACCTTGCTCCTTCCTCTCTCCCATCCCTACATCCCCATACAAATGGCCACCTGGCTCCTGAGGGCAGCTGAGCCCCAACACTTCCATCCCTTGTAGGGGGAAGGGTTCGTCTCCACTTCACCTCTGGCGAGAGGCAGGAACAATGGGGTGGGCTCCTGGGGCAGCTTCAAATGCTCCATTGGAGTTCAAGCTCCAACAATTTTAGCACTCACATGTCTGTGGGGTTTAAATCAAAGATACTGGGGTTTAAATAACAGCTGTGGTCCCCGCTCAAATCTCAACACTGCCCACCAGAAATCAACCTTCCCATTTCCAAGCACCACGTGAATTTAGCAGAGGAACACAAGGTGGTTTTCAGAGCTCATCCAGCCACAAGTGCTCCTGGAGGAAGATCAGAGGCAGAGTTTCCCTGCGTGTGTCAGGAGGTTGTGAGCAGCCCTGCATCAGCTCCCCTCTCCCTCACCACATCTGATATTTACAGGTCTCCATGCCCAAACAGCCAAGGAGGAGGAGGAGAGCCTACCAGAAGGAAGCACTCTCTCCATCCAGTGTCCTTACACAGCACATGCTGACCAGGAATGGAAAGTCTGGTGCCGAGTGAGAGATGGAAAATGTGATCCCTTAGTGGAGACAGCCTACCAAACACAATACCCACAGAGAAACAAGGCCACAAAGGGGAAAATTACAATAGAGGATGACCCCACGAATAGGACTATGACCATCACCATGACTAACCTCCAGATAGAGGACTCGGACACATACGCCTGTGGTTACGGTTCCTACAGCGTCTATCTTCCACTAAAGGTGATCTCACTGACTGTTTTCAAGGGTGAGTACCTCTTTTCCCACACAAACTCAAGTCTTGTCAGAAAGCAACATCATTCCTTCCCCCACTCCATCCCCTCTCACCCACACAGCTCAGCAGCTTCCCCTGACCCCCACACTCCTTCCCCACCTTCCCCCTCACACAGCCATGGTCTGAAGGAGCCCACAGACCCTCCTGGCCCCACGGGATCTCGGCTCCCTCTTGTCCTGTCCCACCTCACCCCTGCCCTGACTGACGGGCCATTCGTGAGGGAGTTGCCCAGAGCAGAGATGGGCCCAGGTGTCTGGATCAGGCTGGGGGGTGGATGCCCCTGTGCCCACCACTCCTGGGTCAGTGACCACATTTTCTGTTTTGCAGAGCTGCACAAGAGAGAGTTGGAGAGACTCTCCGTGCAGTGCAAATACAGCGCCTTGGTGGCTAGGACAGATATAAAAGGCTGGTGCCGAAGAGATAAGACTAGTTGTAAAACCTTGGTGAGGACAGATCAGACTTCAACATGGCGTAGCAGCAAAGCCCTGGAAGACAGAGCCTTGATCCAGGATGACACCCAGAACAGGATTTTTACCATCACCATGGAGAAGCTGCAGACCCAGGACAGTGGCACGTACTGGTGTGCACTCTACAGCTACTCTAATGTCATCCAGATAATGGAGGTCAGGCTCTCCGTGTCCAAGAGTGAGTACCTACTGGCAGCCCAGTGTGGCTTTGGCAGATTTCAGCCCCTCTTCCCCTGCTTGTTCTCCCTCCCATCCTGTGCTGCACCACCAAGGTGGGGCCAGCACCCAGCAATGACACCGCACAGCTGACACCCATGTCTCCCTGTCTGTCTCTCCCTGGCAGACACGGTGGTGGTTGCCCAAAAGGCCTGTGGAACCAAAGCTCAGGTCTTGCCCTTCATGCTCTGTCTGCTCCCAGCAGAGACCGAGGGGAGGTTCCCCTGAGCTCCCACAAACGGGGATGCTCTTCACAACCGCTTCCCACAGGGCTGATCCAGGGGCTCCAGGAGCAGCTTCCCCAGCTCAGCACTCAGCTGGGCACTGCTGGAGACATCCCCCACTGCCAGGCATTGCTCTTGCTCTGGCCTCGCTGCTCCCACCCCAACCTGCTCCTTGACTCCCAGACCCTATGGGCTGAGCACCTGTGAGCACGCGGTCCCTGGGGGAACCAGAGCAAGAGAACAGGACCCCACCCAATTTGTGAGTCACCTCTGCACGAGTAACCTTGGGTCCAAAACCCTTCTGCTCCTCATGTCCTCATGTAGGTACAAGGACATCCAGGGAGCATTCAGCCCACAGCACGTATTCCAGTCATGGGGAAGGGTGGCTGTCTGCTTTATGAACTCACGAATCTTTTCCGAATGGTGGAGGTTACGCTCAATATTTCTGAGGGTGAGTACTGACCTGTAAGGAAACATGGTTGGTTGTAGGTTCCAGATTCACTGT
>NW_010317257.1:66247-74579 GCF_000700745.2 Antrostomus carolinensis | reverse complement strand
TCCCTTCCCACCCAAACCATTCTAGGATTCTTTATTTGAGACCACCTTTTTTTCAAAGCCCGTATGAAGAGATAACGCCCACCACAAGCTGCAGGAACACAAGCTCTCAGTGCTGTTACTACTGATGGGAGCACAGCGCTTCCCTGGGTGAATCCCAAGCTGTCAGGGGTTTATGTGCCCTCCTGTAGGGTCACTTAAACCCTTAAGAGACTTGGCATGAACTGAACTGCAATTGAACCATGGTAATTCCAACCAAAAGCAGCAAGTTTTGGGTATCTGCCATCTGCATTAGCTCTGCTGACCCTTGCCCTCCATTGCAAACCCTTTCTTTCCTCCAATGCTTGACGTTCCTTCCAGCCTGATGATTGCTTGTTCATGCTGGTTGCTCTATTAATGACTTGTCATTGTCAGAAGCTCCAAAGAGATCCTTCTTTTTAATTAACCCAGAAAAACATCACCCCCCTCTCATACTGCTGCCACAGTCCAGGCCACCTAAAACTGACCTTTGCAGCTTTTTAAATGGCATTAATTAAACAGAACTTGTTGGCTGGAGCCTTTCCAGTCCCACCAGGCAACACGTGGCATCTCTCCTGAGTTTGCTGAAGTCCTCTGAGATCTGCCCTACTTCAGTTGACCATAAAGTCTGCCTGGATCCTGCCCCACCTCAAGCCAGAGCAATAACCCTCAGCAGACTCACCACAGAACCTGTTGCTAAATTTTATTCACCCTACATGAAACCTTCTCCTGGAAGTGAGTTTGAAAATCCTGCAAGAGGGAATATTTTTTTGGGGGGGATGGACATCAGCAATGGTTCAGAAGAACCATCAGAGGAACACCCCTGTCTCCTTTCAGCTGAGGACGTCACAGCAGACACCTGGCACAGCTTGGGTCAGGCTCACCCCAGGCATGGTAAAAATGGGTTAAACTACATGAAAAGGGGTTAAACTGCACAAAGCAGAAGCAGTTTTGGGGAGAAAAGGAGTTCTGTGGCTCCCTGTCTAGAGGGAAAAGGGAAAATAAAGTTGTGTTCCTGCTCTGTTTAAGAGCTTGCTTACAAAGGGAAATTAATCCAAAATTAACTAGTGGTGTGAATTGCAAGTGGATTAGTTAAATTACATTAAACCCAGGTCTGGATACTTTCATTTAAAATTAAAGTGGCCTTAATTCAATTTGGCTCAAGTAACTTCAAAAGTGAATTAAGAAAAACTTAATTACAGACCCTTTAATTCCAAATGAGTGTGTTGTTTAATGTGCTTTCATTTATCCATTTTAAGAATTCATCTTGATGAGTTTTTCCAAACTCCCCATGGTAGACAGACCTTCATTTCTATAGTAAAAAAACTTCTGATTCCCTCTAAAAGTTAAAAAAAAAAAAAAACAACCCAAAAAAGAATAAGACAAGTGACTTCTGTCTCCAGCCAGACAGAATAATGATGCTGCATTTGCACTGCCCTGTGCTCCAGCACTGGGGACCATTGTGCCTGAAGGACTTCCTCCTCAAAGCCATTTTCTGGCAATATTCCTTCCCAACCAGCTCCCATCAACATTTCCAGTAACTCTCTCTTTGTTCTGCTTTCCCAGAGCCACCAAAAACCTGTAAGTAGTGATTTTTTTTTTTTTGCAGGGGATCTTTGCTGTGCATCCCATGGAGTTATTTATAGCCATGAAGTATGAAGATGTGTCAAGCACACACTGCAAAGGGGAATCAGGTTTAATTCCTGCACATCCTTCCTTCCTCTTGCTCCAGCAACACTGCCTGTTTCAGGGCTGGAGATGCAGATCTCACCGTGGGAATGGCCACCGCTCCATCATTTTAGGGGGTATGTCTGATGTGATTTGTGTCCTTCAACCTGGGAGCAAAATGTTTCTCATCCAGAAGCCACCACCAAGCCAGCACTAATAAGCCACAATGACACAGGTGAGGTGGGTGGTTATCAAGATGCTGTGGAGATGCAGCAATGAACCACTAATGCCAAAACCTCCCCAAAATGAAGTGAGAAAAACATGGCCAAATGTTCTGATTTTCCTCCCAGAAAATGATGTCAACACTGAAGTCTTCTCTGCAAAGTACTTTGAATTTAACAGAACTGTATTTTGGACCCAAAATTATTGCTTGGAAATGTTTCTCTGGCCAGTCACACTACTTGTCACCGCTGTGGGTTGCTCAGTGTTAGCTCACTCAGTCTCCTTCTGTCTACAGGCATGATCACAGAATCATAGAATCCCAGACTGGTTTGGGTTGGGAAGGGACCTTAAAGCTCATCCAGTTCCAACCCCCCTGCCAGCAGCAGGGACACCTTCCACTAGACCAGGTTGCTCAAAGCCTCATCCAACCTGGCCGAGAACACTTCCAGGGAGGAGCAGCCACAGCTTCTCTGGGCAACCTGGGACACTGTCTCACCACCCTCACACCAAAGAATTTCTTCCTCACATCTCATCTCCATCTCCCCTCTGCCACTTTCAAGCCATCACCCCTTGTTCTACTGCTACCTGCCTTTGTAAAAAGTCCCTCCCCTGCTTTCTTGTAGGCCCAAGATGGTGAAAAGAAGCAATTCCTCACTAAACAGCACAATTTAACCTTCAACTCGATTACCCTGACCATGACTCCTTATTCCAGCGCTACCTGGATCCAGGTTGGAGACAAGCCAGACTAAAGGGCAGATGCCATCCTCAGCACCACATCCTACCACACCTCCATCCTGGACCCCACCCTGGCCTCTCCACTCCAGATCATCTCCTTTAGCCAGATCATTTATCACTTCAACAAGATTAATTGCAATTTTCCCAAGGTGGCTTCAAAGCTGCTGAGTTTCTCCACGCTTTCTAAGATCGGTTGGCAATTTTCTTCCAGCTCCGAGCTGCGATGTGTGGGGGGTCTGCTGCTGCCTCTCGTGCTGTTTGCTTCTGCTGCTCTTGCTCTTTTCTTCTTTGTGCTTGGAGCATGGAAACGCTTCCTGCTGTTTGCAGGCTGGTTTTCCTAAGGAAATTGAGTCGTGTGGGATTACCCTATTTGGGAGTGTCTCCTTGCCTTTTTCAGCTTCCCAACCATGTTCAAAGAAATTTGACAGAACTAGAGGATAACGTAAGGGGGATGTAACAAACATTGTGGGAGGAAAAGAAGGAGAGGAGTTATTCAATGCATACTATTGCTCTAGTCCTGGTTATATTCAGGTGCTGGAGAGAAGGATGTTTTTAAAGATGAGGGCTGTTCAAGATAAGTGAGATAATTCTTTGAAAATTCTCAAGTCTGCAAACCCCTTCCCAACGTGTAAAACAAGGTTAAGAGGGTCTGCCCTACCACCGAGCTACCCTGAGGAGAACCACATTCAAACCATGTCAGTGGAGATGCAGGAGTGATAGGCAGAGTTTATTATATTTCAGAGCTGTGTTAGATATTAATCATTTTGCATCCTAAAAAAGGTATCCGAGGAACTTAATTTGTCATGGAAATGTCAGATAAGAGAGATGCCGCATCTCCAACTGAGAATAAACAGTGAATTCTGGGGAACGTTACTCTAAAAATGACCTTTTACTTTATATTAAAGCAAACAGGTAAAAATCAAAGTCAAATCCCCTGCAGAGAGCACAGGTGTGTGTGTGTGTGTGTGTGCACACGTGTCGCGGTGGCTTCCTTCTAACAGGCTGGAGGCACTCAGAGCAAAGCCAGCACCAGGATCAGCTGATGTGGTTGTGATCATCTCTGCTCCGGAAGGATGAGGAGTGATGCTTGGATGTCTCAGAAATCCTGGCTGTCTACTGCATATAAAAAATATTATTGATTTATATTACTGTATATATGGTAATTTATAGAAATTTAATTATATTATCACATGTATATCAATATTTATACATGTATATTATTACATGTACAATATCAACTAGCCTACATAATTATTGTATCTTTTTATACATATATTATGTATAAATATATCTTTTTATACATATTAGATATCTATTTGCACTGTTACATATGTTGTATTTTGTGATTTCTTGCTCAAAGTTCTCCTTCTGGTTAGCTAAAACTATCTCCCTTTTTTTTTTTAACTTAAGAGAGAAATTTAATATTGTGTTCAAATATTTGAATACACCTGCACTGGAGATTCTGATAAGGAAACTAAATCATTTGCACTGGGAATTACAGTTCCTGTGCTGCAAGTTGATGTTCTCCTGTCCAAGTTGGGTGGTGGCGGTGGTGGTCCAAGACATGACATGGTCCCCTTCTCCATGCAGGGGTCAGAAGAGCACTGGAGGAGCTCTGGGGTGGTGGATCCCTGAGCACCTGCTCTGCAATCTACACAAGCTACCACCCACTCTTCTGAGTAATAATATTTGTGCTCCTGGCAAAAAAATTAGTTGGTGCTTCTGATGAAATTGTAACATTTTCTGCTAGAGGTTGTTGGTCACTTGAAAAATCCAGTTCTGTTGAAAACATACATTTTCCTCCAAAATGTAGTTCTGACTGGTCCTACAACCTATTAAGGGGGAGGTTCTCCTTCCCCTCTACTCTGCCCTGGTGAGACCACATCTGGAATATTGTGTCCAGTTCTGGGCCCCACAGTTCAAGAAGGACAGGGAACTGCTGGAGAGAGTCCAGCACAGAGCCACCAAGATGATGAAGGGAGTGGAGCATCTCCCTGATGAGGAAAGGCTGAGGGAGCTGGGGCTCTTTAGCTTGGAGAAGAGGAGACTGAGGGGAGCCCTCATTAATGTTTATAGCTATGTTAAGGGCGAATGTCATGAGGATGGAGCCAGGCTCTTCTCAGTGATGCCCAATGTAGGACAAGGGGCAATGGGTGTGAGCTGGAACACAGGAGATTCTGCTTAAACGTGAGAAGAAACTTCTTTACAGTGAGGGTGCCAGAGCCCTGGGACAGGCTGCCCAGGGAGGGTGTGGAGTCTCCTTCTCTGGAGACATTCAAGACCCGCCTGGACGCCTTCCTGTGTGATCTCATTTAGGTTCCTGCTCTGGCAGGGAGGTTGGACTGGATGATCCTTTGAGGTCCCTTCCAATCCCTGACGTCCTGTGATTCTGTGATTCTGTGAAGTTCATTTGGGGGACTAAGGGCAGCACAACTGCAATACCTAATTGCACCCTAGTTAAGCCTGAGCCACTCTAGAGTGGGATACATTTCACTGGAAGGCTCTTTTTTTTTTCTTGAATACGTGTAGGAATGTTATTACATCCACTCCCAAATTATATTTTTCCTACTTGTATTACTGCCTTTTTTAAGAATCAAAAGCTTTTCAGTTTCTTAAATGGTTTCCCAGCCTGAGGTTGAGGTAGATACCTAGAAGGGTGGAGCTGACAGAGAATTAGCAGGGCTGAAAAAAAAAAATAAAAAAAAAATCCTGGCACAACTCACTTTTGCAACTTTGACTGAATACAGTGACAAGTGCTTCTTAGAATAGCATCTCTCAGTTGCTATTTGTGCTTTCTGTAAGGAAATGGTTTCTCAAAACCACACAGACTTTGGACTCGGTTCACAATTCAAAGTGGAAGTCAATGAAAGCACTTAGCAAACTCCTCTCGAGCACTCCCTATCTACTTTGATTCCCTTCTATCTTATTTTACTTTTTTCCTAATTTTATTTTTACTAATGCCTTCCTGCCTTGCTTTTGACTGATGTTCCTAATCCTTTGAGAGATTGTAAATGCTCTGATTGTTATCAAACCTTGTTCCCCTGCATGGCTCGAAAGAGAATCTGACTTATTCCATGTCCTAGCAGCTTCCCTTGATGCATTTTGCCCTTCTAACCCTTTGAAGGGTCTCCTTTTAAAGCCAGCCCCTGGGGATATTTTAACAACCATCATGATCAAGGAGAGGTTCTCTACCTGTTAGCTATGCATTCGCCTCATAGTTAAATTAAATGCCCCCTCAGCTGACACCTGCGATAGGTGAAGGAAGGTGGCTGAAAGGATGATTTTTAGTTGAAAGGCTGATTTTGCCCTGCTTGGGGAGTAGATGCAAGAGGATGTAGATGCAGATATATGAGGGTTCAAAGAGCTCCTCTGCAAATTCATGGATGGAAAAAGATGATCAAGGCTTATAAACTACAAACCCCCTATCTCTGGCTTGGGGTATCTCCAGGGTATGAGTTATTGGACACCAGGATAAGCTGGGGAACTATCGCTTCATATATATCCTGTTTTGATATTCCCTTTAGACTTCTATAATTGACTTCGATAAGATGTGGGCAGATCTTGAGTCTGACCTGATACAGATGATTTCAAGCCCTCACCATCACCTTCCAGCCCAGCATTCAGAGGCAGCTTGTGTTCTCCTGGGCACAGGGGGAATTTCACTGCTGACGACATCTGTTCTGTTCTGTGCTTGGAAAAAAAAACAGAACACTTTTCTACTGCTTGTGAGTCCCTTGGTAGTACTTACCAAATGCTAGTAATTTGGCCTGATACCATGCTGCTGTGATGGGTACTGTAACAACTGAACTCACCATAGCTGTGCATTAAGGTTAGGATGTTGAGAAGACTATTTACAATCCTATTACTGGTAATGCTATGGTATTTTGTTGTACAGCCTTATATTGACCATGCTCGTGCTGAAATTACAATGTCTTAAAGGTAGTGATCAATAGTTTGCTCAGAATAACAGCTGCCTAAGCAATACTGAATTTTGGTTACTGAATTGTAACTCCCTTGGAGGACTGGAATTGCCTCATCAAACAGAATTTCTGTGAAAGTCGCTGGTGTTGGAGAAGCACAGGGAGGAACTGTGTTATAAACTATACCTTGTTTTCTATACCCTGTGTCCTGAAATTGTCTGAAACAAAGAAATTCGCAGGCAAAGGAAATAAAGATAAGCCACTTCGTGTTGCCCCATTCACTGCAGAGTCAACATGGCCATCAGCCTAAGCTAGAACATCACTAGGACTTGAATTCAAGGGCAGAAGGGCTTGAACCACGCAGAGCCTCCTAGCAAGGAAGCCCAAAACCAGAGCTTTGAATTATTCACATCACTGGGGATCTACAAGAGCAAGTAGGCTTGTAAAAAAGGTCAAGTCATCAGTGAGAGTCTCGGGCAAGTCCTGCAGCTACAGGCAGTGGGCTGAAGCCTCCACCCCATGAAGGTGGAATGAAGATAATAATAGGAGATAACACAAGTGGGCTGTGCACTCACTTCTGCATGGGAACAGGGTAAGAAATAACCTTGCCCTGTGTTTAAGAGGAATTTCTGCCCTCACCCACACGAACCAGTGTGAAGAGCTACACACTATATGAATCCAACAATTACCTTTACTTCAAGACCATGTCATGATATCTGCCCTCCTTTGAGGCCATAAGAGCTCATCAAAACTCCCTTCCAGTGTTTCATTGGGTGCGTCTGGTCCAAAGGCAGGAGAATAAAAAGCAACCTGGGCTGAGAGCCACCCTCTCTTCCACCTGACCACGAACCGTGCTGCTGCAGAATAAAACACTGTTTGCCATTTCTTTAATCTTAACAAAAAGGATGAGTACAGCTTTTCATTAAAGTATTGTCATCAGCAAATGAGGTCCTGGGGACTAGGAAGCCAAGGAGATAACAATTTTCGATAACAGGCTGAATCTCAACTGGCTGATGTATCTATTTGCATACCCTGAAGAGTAGAGCAAGGGGCTGGGGCTGAGGTGCAGGCAGCGCCGTGATGCTCTGGCTTCCTCATAGGTTGCAACTCCATAGCTCTGGGAAGCAGCTCCTCACTCTGCCTGTCACTGCATGAGAAGAAGCTTCATTCCAGCTTTTTCAAAGTGGGCTCCTTTGTTTTTTCAAAGGTAAAAGATGGTATTTGTAGAAAAAAAATGTCATAAAGTCACAAGTGAAAAAGGAGAGTTTAAACAAAAGGGTTGGGTAAGCTACCTGCACATCAGAGCGTGATATTTTGGATCAAACAGCATGTTTGTCTTGTTGCAAAGGAGGTTTTTGTGTATTTTGTCAATAACTCTAGAAAACAGATTTAATTTCCTCTGAAATGCATTTGTTTTCCTGCACGTTTTGTTCAGCTGCTTTACAGACAAATTCACAATTCCTTCAGGAGAGGGAGATGACAGATTAGGGAGAGTTTGGGGCAAACATTAATGGTGAGATTTGGAAGTTAGGCCTGGCTGGATGAAAAATCAGTAGTTCTGAAATGTGAGCTCATTATTTGAAGATTTCACCTCCACCTGCAGCGTGCTGCTGCTCCTCGAAGGCTGCTGAGCCGTGGGCCTGTCACGGGTGGTACCTGCACCTGCAGCCATGGCCCATAACTCACCGTGCCAGCCGTGCTGCAAGAGGAAAGAAACGCTGGAGAAAAGCTAAATTACTTGTAGAAGTTTTATTATAAGAGATGAAACTTTG
>NW_010317257.1:44033-66212 GCF_000700745.2 Antrostomus carolinensis | reverse complement strand
GAACTAGGTCTGATCGTGGCAGGAGCTGAAACAGCAGCAGAAATGACTCAGTTCATGATTCAATTTGGGCTTGGAAATAAAGGAATAAAACAAGAGCCTTTTTGGCTTTAGTTTATGATACACAAGAGCAGCTATTATGGGTCAGACCAAAGGTATAAGTAACCCAGGTTTCTGTCTTCAAAGTGGTTAATGTGGACACCAAGAACTGTGTGTAAGAACAGGGTAAGTACTTTGTTTTGTTATTTTCCCAAGCATTTGCAGCTTGCAGGTTCCTATCGATGTTTTTGTATTTAATAGCCCTTCAGGGATTCATTCCCTATTCATCTGCCCACTTGCTTTTGAAACCCACAATAATCTGTGGTAAAATTTCAGGGGGCAAAAATAGTTAATTCTGGGTCTTATTACAAATAGATGTTTCCTGTGTATGAATCAGCATCTCCTCCAGCCCTCAGGCACTCTCGGAGCCTCAGGAAGGTTAAAGCTGACTGTCAGCATTTGCCTGGCACAAAACAAAACCTCTTCATATCAGCTTCAATTGTGTGATTATTTTTACCCTTCAAACATCTAAGTCCATTATGAAATGAAAACAGTGTTTTTTTCAAACAGTCAGAATGTTCCAGTTTGAAAATGGTAGGGTGAAAGCTCTCACTTGCTTTTTTTAAAAAAAAATACATTTTCTATTTTCTGGCCAAAATAATTTACAAAAGTTGACCTAGAAGATTTTCTCTTCCCTGAATCTGTGTAATTTCCATGGGTTTGTTATGAGCAGAGAAAGAACCTCTCCCTGCTAAGGGGCATGTGTTCAGAGATCCACCTCCAAATATCCCACTCATCGCAGCTCTCCTGCCAAGTGGTTGCTTTTATGTATTTACTTTGCTCATGAAACCTCATCGAGCCTTGTTCTCCTCTCTATCCATCATTCCCACCAGACAGCCCATCGCTAGGCATTTGCTCAGCTGTGACCATTTCTCTCACAAGAAAATGGAGGGCTTATTTATTATTTTGCTAACTGCCGTGATTGCTGTTTTCTCTCAACCTCTCCAGACTGAACCCTTCCTCTCAAATTTGGTTTGCTTCACTGACCTGCTGCTGCTACCAGCTCTCCATCATCCCTGCTGCCCTGGACCCTCTCAGCATGGAGGGTACTCTCACTTGCATTTCTGATTCATGGTTGTATTGTTGTTTTTTTTTAACAAGCAGAGTGAGCCAACTCATCTGCTCCCTGGAGCTGAGGTTCACCTATTTTACCATCAGCACCGGGCTTGAGACCACTTCAGGACCCACTTGTGAGCTGGTGTAAATTCCCGTGTGAGAGGAAGAGGGTAGCACCCTCATCGCCGCTGCTTCTGGTTTTTCAAGCATTTGACTTTGTGCAAACAATATGCTTTTCCACATTTCTTGATGTTCATTCATTCACTCCTACACCCCATCACCTTTTTTTTTAAGCACTAATTTTAAAGCTTTCGAGCAGTTCCATCGCGTCTCAGCGCTTGGGCAAAGGGGGCAGCCAGCAGCACTACCAGGCTATTCATCTTTTTGGCAGACCAGCCCCTGGAGATAAGAGACAATAGTGGGACTCAGCTATTCACTAAATAAAATCTTAGAGGCAGCAGTGGGAAGGGATGTCTGGTGGTCTCTTGCCCAACCTATGGGACTGGCATCAACTCAAGAAGGTCTTTGAAACCTCTGAGGACTTCTAAGCCCTTTTCCCCCCTGGATGAAGGCTGGTGGTCCCACACTGCCCTCCCCATCGCTCCAGAGGACAGAAAGGCTCCGACAGACACAGTCTGTACTATAACCACATGAACTGAGATTTCTTTTTGGCTTACAACTCAGAGGAAGAGGAACAGATAGCAAAGCCAAATCTTTGCTATAAAGGAGACTTTGCCTCCAAATCTCAGGTTCCTTACTCAAATAGCAAGAGCTATTAAATGAATCATGGTAGATATTTCTATAAATATAGAAATAGAGAAAACAAACCAATTTGTTTTCCTCTGACTCTCTTCTCAGACACAGTCAATATTACTTTGTACTTTTGCTAAAATGTATTTCCTGTTGCGAACAAGCATCAAGGAAAACGCGAGCCCAAATATTTCAAATTTTCCCAGTGCTCTAACAAGTTATGCAAAGCAGGATCTGATAATGAGAAAAGTTCAGGAACCAAAAGGAAAGGTGGCGTTCCCAGTTCCCACTGTCTTGTGGGCTCATGCAGCAGCTGGTTGTGAGAAGCAGAGCTGGTAATGACTGGAAGTGAGCAAACGATTCCTATTGTTTTAGGGAAAAAATTTCCATAATGGCCATAGTGCTGTTCCTGTGGGCAAAATCTAGAGGGAAAACATGTCTGGTGGTGAAGAAGAAAGTTGTTAATAATTCTTATTCCTTGCAGGTGGTCTCTCTTTCCATGTTTCTCTCGTTTGTCTCTCTTTAAATCTCCATCTTTCTCCTTGTCTTGCATTTTCTGCCTGTGTCTTTGAATGCCTGTGTATTTGTCAAACACTTTCTCTGGCCAGCTCCCCTTGCCTGCTTTAATTAGCTCCCTAGTATTTCTGAAGGTATCTCCCAGGGCTCTCTAATCCCCTCAATGTGCTGACTAACCGAACCCCAGGAGATCCTTACAAGAGAAAAACTGCAGGATAAAAGCAAGAGATTTCAGGCCTCTGGTTTCTTAATTAGCAGCCAAAAGTCCACAGGAGCGACTGTCTGATGGAGACTTTGTGCCTGTGCTCAGAAAAGAGCTCTCAGCTCCTTTTTGCATCCACTGGAAACTTTGCTTGTCCTTTTAATGGTACTCACTGTGCAACCTCTTCAGCATCAGTGGGACATGAAGGATGGGTGATGGGTATCCTGGTACCACCTACGCTTCCCAGTCCCATCACATCCAGGGCTCAGGGATGCTCTCCCAGTCTTTTGAGATGTGAACAACTAAATGAACTGGGTTGGTAGAGTTGTTTAAACTGAATTTCTCTCACCATGACACAGTCCTCTCCATCATGAAACAAAATGCTTAAGAGTGTTCCTAAGGCAATGCTCAGAAAATGCAAAGCGACGTAGTTCTGTTTGAACCTCTGGCTGCAGTGTGAGGTCCACCATAAGCATGGTAATTCAACTAGAAATGTGAGCCCTCAGTCTGAAATGAGAGGGAGGACTGGATGGACAGTGCAGGATGGAGAAGAGATGCACAAGGAGGCACAGAGACACCATCCAGGTGTCTCCAGGTCTTGGAAAATGTCATCTGTTCACAGTTCTCTGAGGTGTCCTTGGCTGTTTCACAGGCTGTGCTGAGATGTGGGTTTGCTAATCCCTACCATGGAGGGCAACATGCAACTGATGAAGAGGCAGAAGCAGCTGAAGTCCTTTTCTGGAGATGGCTGAGAAGGTGGTTTGTGTCTACACAGGAGGTGAAGTGCATCCTTGAAAGAAGGTGTATATTTATTGAACCCCACTGCTCAAATGCTTTCTGGTCACAGCAGCCACCAGCAGCTTGTGTTGGGACCTCATCCCTCCTATGCTTGGTCCATTTAAACTGAACAAACAAGAGCTGGCATTGAACACACTGAGCCTTTAACACCTGAGAGAGTTCAGGAGTTCAGGACGTTCCTCACTTGCAAGTTAGTGGAGATTTGTGATGGAGAATGGGGTCAGGTCATCCTCATCTGTCAGTGAGTGGACCTCTTACACTGGAGACAGGAATGGGACTTGCAGCCAGCATCCAACTATGTCCTGGTTTGAGCTGGGCTAGAGCTGGTTTCTGTTCAGCAGCTGGAAGAGCGATGGGGTTTGGGTTCAGCTGGGATTTGTTAGGAGAAGAATGCTGATAACACATCGATGTTTGCAATTGTCACTGGCAGTCAAAGGACTTTGTGTTTTGCTGGTCTGCAGGTGCAAGATCTGGGGGGTGAGGAATATTGCAATGGATCAGCTCCATGGGCATTTGGCTCTGCCAAGGGGCTGTTCCATCTCCTGTCCCCCATGGCAGGAGATCCATGAGGGGCTCTTCCTCTCTTGCTCTCTCTGGCTTTCGCTCGGGCTCTGGCTCTCCCGGGATTGCGGTTTCGGGTCGGGATTGTGGCTCCTGTGGGATCGTGATCTGGGAACGGGCCGGGCTTGGTCAGCGGGTGGTGAGCAATGGCACTGGGTGTCACTCATTGGCAGATTTTATTGCTATTATTATTATTATCATTATTATTTTAATATCAGTATTATTTGATGTTTTCTTTTATTTCAGTTATTAAATTGTTCTTCTCTCACCCTACAAGTCTCCTTACCCTTGCCCCCCAGTTCTCTCCCCTGTCCCCCGGAGGGGAGTGAGTGAGCGCCTGGGTTTGGCTGCCAGCCCAGTGCCAGCCAAGTGAAACCACCACAAACTATTGAATATTTAGCACAGCTAGTAACCAAGGTGCAATTCAGTTGTGTTGTCAGAAGCCGTTTAACAGCGTTTCATTTAGATATTCATATTAAGGCAGCCAGTTTCCCTATAGTTTATCCGTCCCTTCTCCGCAGCCTTCTCTGATGCAAATAATCCCTCAATGCCTCCTTAGCCCCACTTTGCCTTATCTGCCATGTGCCTTCGGTGTGTTGGAAATGACACAGCCTGCCTACTCAGGAAAGCTGACATTTTCCAACCTGATTTTTAAATTGTAAAATACATGGCACGTGCCTTGCCAAAATCAGATGAAATCAAATTAGTATCAAAAATGTTAAAATTACCATTTACATTTATGTCAGAAATTAAAGCAAGAGGTTGCAGACTACATCCTTTGCAAGGATACTCGTAAAAAAGCCACAGGCCAAAAACTCATGTGCACATCAGTCTTGTAAAGACACTATTTAAATGCTGTGCACTTGGCATCTTAGCAAATTTGCAATATTAAAAGTGACATTAACATCAAAGAAGTGAAAGGTTTCATATCACCACCAACAGAACAGAAGTGAATACATCTCCATGCGAGTACTTTATCTTCCTTTAGTCTGTTAAGCAAGTAAGGGTATCCATAAAACAAAAAGTGCTGGTAAAGCAACAGAAAGCTGAGGTTTCAACTGGAAATTCAGCATCTTCATGCTGGGGGGGTTGGTTTCATGTTAGGGCTCTCTTCTCACATTAAGCTTTGGTCTAGTTTATCCCCCTCAGAAAACACATACACAAGGTTTAGGTAACGTAGATGCCTGTCTCCTGTTTCCAGAAGAGATGTAGATCCACAGGGAGAAGGTATCAAGGCATTTAACTCCTACGCAGGATGTGGGGCACCATATATAACTATAGAGCATCATAACTAAAGGGACTCTCCACAAATCACTAAGAAAAGACGTTTAAATTCCAGATGATTGAAATAAGGTAAAATGTAACCCCATATCAAGTGCCTGAATTCCCACTGAAATGGATTCTTCTTTAGGTGTTGATGTAAGGTGAGATCCCTGCACTTGCGAGCCACATCTGGAATGGAAATTGAGTATCTAGGATGCAAATTAGCACTTCCAGCCTTTGAAATGATGACTGGAGCCTATCTGCTTCTTTGGGCATTAAAATACCTTGAAATATCTGCAGTGAATTTGGTTACTTCTAGATAGGGAACTTCAAGAGGCAATTTAAGTCAATCTGTCATACTTTGCACCAGAAGGGATGAGTCAGAGACAATGTCCCAGCTAAGGAGGCAGCTGCAATTTGGAGCCGAGAGCAGGTAACTTCTTAAATGGCTCCAAAGTCACCTGACTATGCCCTGCTCTTACACCAACCTGAGGTCAAAGCCATCAGATGGTTTGAAAAATGTTGTCAATAAGTGGTGTCCCCAGAATTGGGCACAAAATAATCAGTGCGGTTGCAAACAGCTTGAAATGACTTTAGAGCAGCTTTACACTGAAGTAAGCATCCAGATTGCCAAACTTTCATTAATATGGATTAAAAACAGAGTAGGGCTTATTGGCTCGAGTGCAGGTCCGTGTTAGCCTGACAATCTGCATGTTCTGCATCAGAGCTGACTCACATCTGGAATAAGCACTGGCAGAACTTCTTTTACTTCTCTCCCACTCCAAAATCACCTAGATGTGTTATAAAGCTGTAAGAAAAAGAAGCAATTTAAAGTAATGGAAAGAAGTAGGTGCTCTCTCTGCTTTCTTTAAGGTCACCTCTTGTCTGAACCCAAGACAGCTTCTGGGGATGGCTGAAGGTGGTCCTACCAACTCATGAAGCATGACGATCATCTGAGCATTCATCTGAGCATCATCAGTTGTCTGGTAGGGTGAAGAAACCATGTGCAAAAGAAAATTGTCTGTTATTAAAGTATGTTCATTAGCAGTGGATGAACTTCAAACAGTTCAGAGATCTGGCTGGCATAACCATGTCCCAAGACACAGTGCTCATTTTCTGAAATAAAACTTCTGAGATCCATCAAATACTCTGGAAAGCTCATAAAACTGGATTTTCGGAGGAATTTGTACTTCCTGCTTCTATCCAGAGTGAGGATGCCATGAGAAGACCTTTTCTCAGCAGGCCCAAGCCAAGAAGAAAAGCAAAGATCTGCAGAAGAACGTGGATTACCAAGGCAGGAAGCTGGGCAAGTTATTTCTTATTACTAAAAGTTTTTGGGCTGCGCATTGGTTTGAATTTGGGGCCAAAAGTTTCAGGTGATGGTGTGTTTTGTCCTTTCTCAATACAAGGTGCTCTGGAAGTATTATAATGACTTGAAAGAACTCAAAAGCTGTTGACCTTCTTTGATAACCTAACATATCGGCTTTCCATTTGAGAATGGCTCTTTGATTGAGTTTTTTTTTTGCTTTTTTATTGTTATTATTTTTTTTTACAGATGTCAGATCAGCTACTCTTCTTTGTGACTATAGAGAATAAAAGATGATGGCAGATCCTGCACTTTCCAGCTAAGTGCTTTTGATTAGTGGTCAACACTGTGATGAATGCTTTTCCATTGCATCCTTCATCCCATGCATTTTCAAGGCTGGTTAGAAGTTGGAAGGCAAGACAAAAAAATGCGGCTATCCAACAGAATTCAATTTCCTGAAAAAAATAAATCATATATATATATATATTTATTTTTTTTTCCCTGTGACCTAAATGGAAAACATATTGTTCTGAAAGTGCTGTTCAAACAGAATTACCAAAACCTTTTATCAACAAAGAGACCATCGTATATTAGACATCTGGTGTGGATGTCAATTATAATAATTAATTAGACATCTCCCCAGATGCCTGACACTACATTCTGTCAGCAGATTTTTTTTTACTTCAATCAAAACTGCTGCTGCATTATGCATGAAACTCATGGAGAAGTTGGGAGTTGAGGAGATCAGCTACAAATCACAGCTAAACACACTAAAGGCCTCCTGGTTCTGATGCTTTTTGCCTCTTTTGAAGCTTGCCAAGTGAAGGTCACATACATTTTTTTTTTCCCCCCTTAACAACATTTTCATATGTTTTACATTTTTTCATGCAGAAGTTCAAACAAAAAGGATGAGTGGAGAAGAATTTATATATATATAGATAGTGACTGCTGCTGTATCTTTGTGGTGGGAAAGAAGAAAGCTGAGCTCTTACGTAGTCACCAAACTCAAGCGCAACCACCAGTGGAGCATCTTCAGCTCTGCTGTGACCATACCAGCAACACTCTCCAGAAATAATCCTCAAAGACCACTGAAGAAGACAGAAGACAGCCTCACTTCATTGTTTTTGGTGGGTTTTTTTTCTTTCTTTTTCTTTTCTTTTTTTTTTTTAAATTAAATTGAAAATAAATTAATTCCATTTTTTTCTTTCTTTTTCTTTTCTTTTTTTTTAAATTAAATTCAAAATAAATTAATTCCTGGAACATTTAATTCATTTAAAACAAACTATAATTTGTTTTTAGTTTTTTAAAAAAATATTTCCACATTTCCCAGGCCAAAACAATTCAATCATTTCTACTTGATTTAGGAAATCACCCCAGTCAACCCCAATATATATATATAATTTTTTTTAAATTGAGGAATATTTAAACAAATACATCACCAACTTTATCTATATTAGCAAGGGTAGAAAATACTTTATGTTTCAGACTAAGAACTAATAACTGTCAAGTATCTGGGCTCTAATCCTGCAATTCAATCTTATTCTCTTGGATGGAAATTGGCTGGTACCCAAAGTGTGCACACTGATAGTACGAAAATACTTTGTACCAGGGACAGAATGAAATTCTGGTTTAAATCCCTGGGTTTTGGTTTTTTTCCTGTTTTCACTGGGGCAAACATCTTTTCCTATCTTTTATTTGTTCTATAAAGTATTTAGCACATGTTTGAACAGCATGAAATGTTAAATGAATATGTAACTACCATACACTTGCCTCTCTGGAGCTGGCAAGTTTCTTTGATTTGAAGGATTCGCCAATGAAAAAATAGGATTACAAACAGCATGTGCATTTTTCGAAGAGAAAATATTTGTAGTAATCCATGTGTTTCAATATTTCATAAAAGTGTCTGGGTTAGTTTCAGTTTCAATACAAACAAAAAGAAAATAGATTTAGATTGAAATGGATTTGCACTGAAACAAAACAAAGATTTTTTTGAGGTTTCTATTTCTTTATCCTCTCCTCTCTCTTTACCAGTAGAATATGGGACTAAATGAGAAGTGAAGCAAAAAGTCATTTTTAAAATGAAAATGATTAAGCTTTGAGCGGTATCAAAATGAAAAATTAAAATTAAATTAGAATTATATAATTCATATCTACGTTTTTGAGAAAAGTAATGATTATTTTTTAACTTCTAATGACACATTGTAACCAGGAGTGAGCTCTGAGGTCTTATTAAACCCAAAGATGCATCTATGGAGAATGAAAGAGTCAGTGGTTGTCACTAGCAGTAGAAAACATCGTTATTACGGATGAAGAACAAGGATCAAAGTCTTGATGAGCAGAATATGAACAAATTTCAGGAGCTGGCCTAAGAAGCTGTCTAGATCTCAAAGCATCTCACCAACATCTGAAGTAGCTTTGGGAGGACTTCTTTGGTTCAACCCCCTCCCCAAATTCATGTTTGTCATTTGCACAACAAACTCGACACGGCTGGGAAGATTTTTCATGTGACGTTTCATCTCTGCAGAGGGTGCTGAGAAATTTAATCCATTAGTTAATAATTGCAATTAATTAAGGTTGGGGATTTAAAGTGGATTAGTTAAACTGCATTAAATCGTTGTGTAAACACTCATATTTAGGAGCAGAGTGGCCCAAATTTAGCTCCCTTGTCCTTGGGCTGGCTGATATGTAGAGAACGGGAAGGGGTGAACTTATAATGCATTTTTTTTTTCCCATGTGGTTATTTTTTTATGTTTTAAGAGTAACTTTCTGCTGCTCTGTCTACTTTGAAAGCTCAAAACTTGGCCTTACACTGGAGATTCCCCACAGAGCAGCTAATGTCCTAAAAATTCATGTCATTTGCTGCAATTTCACTGGGAAGGGAAACCCTCTCTAACTGGAGTCCACTGCACTGATTTACTCCACTTCAGCTCTGAAAAAAAGAATCGAGCTGGAAGAGTTGAAAAGAGTTGAAAACATTTTCACTAGTGTATTTGTCATATAATGTAGATTCATCTTTCTGAATGTCTTCATCTGGGGTTTCTGGTGACACTAGCTGTGCGGCACAAGGTAATAATCTAGATGAGAAGCAGTGCTGGTCTAATATTTCTCTTTTCTTCTGAAAAACGGAGCCTGTAGTGTAGTGTAGAGCAGAATAACTTGTTCAAGGATCAAAAGGATCATCTCTATTTGGACAAATGTTGCAGAAATCACAGAAATATGTCACAAGAAGGGAACAATCAAGACTTTTGAAGAATTTCCAGTTGTCTGGAGGATGTAGATGCTTGTGTTTATTTATATATCATGGATGTATGCCTGTGTGTTGATGGGTAGAGGCTAAGCAAAGCTTTGCAAGGTTCCAGGATCTACATTTCTTCTTCTTCTTCTATATTTCTTCAGCAAAACAAGGTGAGTGTGCTTCACAGCACTGTAAGAACAGAGAGACTCCTGGAGCATCCATGCCATCACGACTCCTGAGCCATTCCCAAGTCTCATACTGCAAGGCACACTTTAAAAAAATAGAATAAAAATGAGTTTTCATTTTTTTTTTTTTTTCAGCCTGGTCCCCAAAACATTTTCTAGTGTTGCTTGGGACCTTGATGCTCCTGTGTAGTGGCAAAGCGAAGGGTTTTGCAGTGTGTGTTGGCACTTCATTGAAAGATGACGCTTCTACCTGGATACCTGATCCATTCGTCCATCTCACCTGATGATGAGCACACCCAGACAGTTCCTGAGATAAACTACGTTCCATTTATCTCCCAGAGTTTCTTAATTGCCGAGCATTTTTAATCTCGCTTCACGTTCACATAGAGAGCAAAAGCACTAGAGAAATGCCAAATGCATAAATAAAAGAAAATAGAAAAATTGTGAGGAAGAATAATTACTTTGGATCCACTGGAATAGTGAATTAACACTGAACCTCGAAGCAGTCAGCAACAGCAATCACCCTGCACCACCACTGCCACTGATAATAGAACCTGATCTATTTAAAAAAAAAAAAAGAAAGATAATTCCCCAGCAACTTGTAGCCAAAAAATCTCACCAGTCAATTAAGGACCTTTGCCTCTGCCATCCCTTCCTTCAAGGTTTGCATGGCTATTCTTTTCAGTACTTAATCTTTTAGCGTGATTTGTGTCTTCTAATAACTGACTTGCTTGTTTTGCTATCAGTCAGCTCCAGGACTGCTACAGCGTCTCTCTCTTCAGCTTAAATCTTGCTTCATTCACCTTGTGACTTCAAATATCATTCTGTCTCGAGCGGGGGAAAAAAATAAATAAATAAAAAGCCAACCCCAAATCCCATATTGCTCCTTACAGTTTTATTACTTAGGAAACTAAAGAGAGAAAATAAAGGTCACAAGAACTTTAAAACAACAGTAAAGTCTTAAGGACGGGAGAGTTTTAAAGGAAGTTACAAGCTGGAAATTATAGACTTTTTTGTTTTTTAGGATGTTCCAAGACATTTCCAAAAAAAAACCCCAGAAACCCCCGTGATTCCCTGCTCTCCCTCACTTCTCATGGGAAATGACTCGGAATTATCTCTCTTTAGCCTGTCAAGAGAAAGCAGCTTATGAAACGTCAGACAGTGAGAAGGAGACCACAACTGAGAACCCCACAAGTGCTTTGACTGGACTTGGAAGGAGCTTCATAACCCCTCAATGTCTCAGGATCCGCCTTCCCAATCTCTTCATGTATAACAGCAGCAAACTGCTGAGCACCTTTAGAGGAACCAAAGCAGCACATCTTAGTCTGTACACCTCACCTGAGCAATAACAAACAAATCCCATCCTGGCAGTGCTCATGCAGAGCCCTGCAGTGCCTTACAGCTCCCAGTGCTCCACACCCAGGTTCTATGGGACAACCTGTGACCAGGCGTGGGGTTTGTTCCACCCTCACTGTCAATGGCATAAATATCTCCATCTGAGGTGGTCACTCTCAGTGCAGAGAGGGAGATACATCCCCAAATCCATTTTAGCAGGTTGTCTTCAGTGGAGAGCAAGACCAACCAGGTTGAGTTCAGAGGAATGCTTTTGAAATGTGTTTTCTTTGCTCTACAGAGAGGCAGGGGAGTCCTGCACTATGTGTTACTCCTCCGCAAGGACCATAAAACCAGCCCTTTGTGTTTGCCATACAAAGAGCTCAGGGTCTGGCTGCCCACTGAGCTCCTGGAACAAATAACTGTTGTGCTGGCAAGGGACAATGTCTTCTCTGGAAGCTGCTCTGCAGAAAAACAGGTTGGGAGATGGACGGAGCTGCAGGGAATGGTGTGTAGCACTCTCAAAAGCACCTCAGGGACTTTGAGATATACTCTACTGCAGAAATGCAATTCTCTGACCTTAGCCCACCTAATGATTAAGTCAATTCCTAAAACAAGACAGCCTTGAGCGTCTCCTGTCCACATCCAGTGTTTACTGCTCTGCATGAAGAGCTGGCATCAAGATTTTTGCAAGGCTAGGTTATCAAGGTGCTTCTGTGCAGCAAGATGCAGGCAGACACCTTGAGGAAACTTCAAAGGTGCCAAAGCAATCCCCAGTCTTGAGAGAAGTAAAAACCCAGAACTTGGCCTCATTTGAAAATCCTAGGACTTAAGGCTGTGCGATTTTCCTAAGGCACTTCCAACACAAGCAGAACAGGGAGGGGGAAGACCTTAAATAATTATCTTGGAGCTCCTTCCCTTGCTGCCTTAGTGCAGATGTCCCATCCATCATGTCTCTATAGATTCCTTCTCCTTCCCATCTGCCTTTTCACAAGGGGTCCCAACACAAACAGCAATGAGATCTTCTGATCCCACTGCGCCCCTTATCCAGTAGAGCTACCTAAATAACTCCTCTGCGCTACCACTAAGACCATCAACCAGACTTCAGTGTGAAACTGCTGACAGATCGCCAGCCGCAGCCAGTGAAATGTTTCATTAATTATCATAATTGATATCAATAGCAGATGTCAGACCTAATGAATGAGGAAAGTCGTTGCCAATAAGAGCTGAGAGGGGGTAGTCCTCCAACGCTTGAGCATTGACTTCCCGGAGGCATTTTTCTGTGGGTGTGAATGTCTGCCCAACCTGTGATCATTAGGTGAAGGCAGATGTCTTGGAGAGATGTGGCTGGGGAAAATGACAGTAACACTCATCCTTCAGGAGTCGAGAACGGATCTGCTTGGTGGAACACATTTTAACATCTCGGGAGGGTTTACTTGTTGGATTTTTTCATCCCTGGGGCAATTGATCCTGCTTTCAGGAGTGAGCAAATAGTACCATTATCAGGTCTCTGCACCATGGAGAACACACAGAAAATCATTTGACAGCAGCAGCACCAGCATGGGGATGGGAGGAGGAAGCAGCACAGCCTTCAGCATGGTCAGGACCATCACCAATCCAGCACAGTCTGTGCTTTATCACACAAGGACCTCCCTCATTGGAGGTGGGATGGGGAAGGGATGCAGGAGGTGGGAGCAGTGGTGAGGAATCGCCTTGACAATGTTTTCCTCATGACTGTGAAACACTCATTAGCAGCTGAGCTCCCCTGCTTAACAACACAGATCTGCTCACACTCACTGCCGAGGAGATGGCTGTTCCTAAAATGGGGAGAAAAAGGTTTGATAGAAAGTTTTCAGCCACTTGAGCTGTACACAGCAGAGAGGAAAAGATGCACCTCAGCAGACTCCTTTTGAACTTCCCTGAGCAAAAAAATCATGTGATAAAAACAGCACTAGAAATGTTTTGGGCAAGTTTTGCATGATGCTGTATCTTTCTTTGGGCCAAATGATTTGATAACAAACACTCCCTTGCTTTGTTCAGTTATTCTGTTTTTACTTATAGGATAAAAGTCTCCCTTGAACATCCCTCAAGGTTCTCACTCCTGTAGAAAGCATTTACAATAACCTTTGACTGAGAAGGAGAGATACGCACTGAAGACATCGTTAACAAAATTAATCCTCATCTAAAATCTTCTCAGAGCTAGAACAACCAGAGTACTTGATCTTATGTCTCAGGCAGTTCTGAAGTCTTTCATTACTGGGCTCACTGGACCAGTGAGGCCATGAGCCTGTATATCTGAATGTAGATGATGTACAATTTACGGGTCCGTGGCCTTCTCACTTAACCCAGGTTACTGGTCCATGATAGGGTTTGCCAACCTTGCTGTTTCAGGCAGGAACATGTATTTTATATGCTGTCAATTTAGCAAATCCAGTCCCTTGATCCCCTCCTTTCATCGGCTGTGTTCATTAATCATCTCCTACTGTCTCCCTGGCAAGACGTGTTAATTTTTATAGGGCTTGCTCAGCAGGTCTGACACAGCAGCGTGTTCCCCAGGCAGTGGAGCCTGTTGAACTGCAGAGCCAACGGGGCTTTTGTCCAAGGGCAGGTTCCTTCATAGAGTTAGGAACCATTGTTGCTTCTGTAGGCTGGAAGAAGTACAGAGGAGCTTTTCTCAGTGGAAGGCAATGTAGGCATCACATGGATAGTAGCACTTTGGGTCTTTCTTAGCTCAGATCTTGTCATTTTGGTAGAGTTTGCAGGTTTCTGCTAGTAAAAGTGTTGCCATAGATCAATGAAACAAGGTGGCTTGTGGATTTGGTTGGTGTCAATGGAGTTCTCCATACTGGCCAGCCTGCTACATCTCCCTCTGCTCCCATAACTTCATTTAAAAAAGCTATTTTATGAGGATAACACCCCTTCAGGATACGTCTGTGCTGACCCCCTAGGAGCCCCCTGTGCTTAGAGCAGGGGAAAATGCTGCATCAATGGGACTTGTTGCCCAGAAGGACACCAGACCTGGATCAGTGATGGTGGTGCAGGTAACTAGACATTACCATGTGTGGACAGTGGACTGTCTGTAAAAATCACAGATCCTAGCAAAGCTAAGCTGCAAAATCCAGAATGTTAAAGAAGAGCCTACAACTTTGTGGTTACATTGAGTAAACTCTACATTAATGTCACCCAAACAGAGGAAACAAAAAAAGGGTGGGAAAAAGGGAACAGTCATCACGCTGTGTTATGGCAAGATGTAGAGACACAGAGGAGAAGAAGACAGAGGAAGACCTACAAAGAGAACCCGTGGTTTCTGAGATAGCCAGTGCAGTAGCCCCAAAGCAACATTTCTCTTTCCTGCAGTTACACTGAAATGCAAAGACCAGGAAAAAGAGATTTTTCTTGAATGGGGACTATTGTCATGACTTGGAGAACAGTATCTATCAGCTGCTGTAATGGAAGCCAATGTCTAAGTTGGCCAGCTAGGCTCCCTAGGGAAATCCAGATGTTCCAAGAGCAGTTCAGCCACAGTATCTTCAGCTCCTTTGTTAGGAAAGGATCAGTCACCTCTTGGAGAAACTCTTTTCTTGCTCCACTGACTATGGAGGGAACACAGACAGCCTGATCTTAGTGTTGCATCAACAGAAAGGTTTGGTGGGATTATTTGAGACCGAAGCATTTGTTCAATCAAGCTGGTGGGATGCACCGACAGCCCTTTACTTAGAAATGATCGAGTGGCTGGATTATGAGTCAGTAGAAGACTGGAGCCAAACTGGCAAAGCAATTGCAAGTCTCTGTACGTGTGTGAGCGAAAGTGTGTGCAAGACAATAACTCTCCTTCCCTTGGTGACTTGGATTGATGGGTCTCTGCTATTCCCATCTTCGAAGATACCACCGGTCGATACTTCTCTCCTTTTTGCCCAGCTCTCCCATCATCTGCATGTCTGGCACCAGTTCTTGTAGGTGTAAATAAGAATCATTTCTCAGGCTGCCAGCCTTTCTGCCTGGAAAACATGAGGTTCATTTCAGCCCTTGACATTCAGCTGGATCCCTCCTCCCTTCTCCTGCAGCCCTTTGGTACTTTACTCCTTTGCTGACCTTTTCCTTGGCACATTTGCATGTAACAGCAGGTCGCTGACCTGGAGAATAGATGCAGGATAGATGCATCCTGCCCTTCAAATGCCTGGTTAATAGCAAAGAAGTCAGCCCCCTTGTTAACATTTGGGCATGGTCTTTCCATCATGGGTCAGCAGGATGTTCCAGTTCCCTTTTCACTACAAAGCCCCGTGTGCTTTTTCTATCTGCTGAAGTGTGTGGTTTTGCAGCTTAACGCCGTGGAACATATTCATACGCATTTCTCCTCTGTGTTCCCTTCAAAGCTGTCTGTCCTGTTACAGCCACACCAAAGAATACATTTCTCTTTCCCGTGGCATCCTCTCAAACAAATTGAGAGTTTGCTGGGTGAGAAAGTGTGTGCTGAATAGAGGCCACCTCCTGAAACCCAGTGAACGCCTCCGCTCCAACACCAAACACTGGCACTGCTACAATGCCTCTGATGCTGCTCATCCAACATTCAAGCCTTTCCTTGTTCCATCTGCAGGTGAGGAAGCCAGAAGAGCTGGTCTGACAGGAAAAGATTGCAGAATGGACCATGGTTTTCCTGTTTCTCCCAGACCAGGACATGGAACTGCTACAATCCCTTTGACCCTCCTCACCTTTTTCTATTTAGATGCTGTGGCTTTTGTTTCTTTAGCTCTAGCTCTGTTGCTTTGCCAAAAACATCTGAGAGCTACTGAGAACATCAAAACAGAAATACTTTTTGTGTCCCTCTCCCCAAGCATTTTTTAATAAATGAGATGACCCCAACCTGCCTTACAAACAGACTCTAATGGCTCTTCTACCTCTCACCAGCCGTGGGCTGAGCTGGGCTATGACAAGAAAGCACCGTTTGTGGGACATTTGCTGCTCCTTTCCTGGCAGTGGGTACACAGAGGAAGGGGGATGGATTTTGGCCACAGTGAATTTCAGAGGATTGTAGAGGATGATGCAGAAGGGACAAGCTTCTTCATTCAGAGCTATGGGGAAACCATCTCTACAGGGAATATGTTGACAGAGGCTGAGAAATAAACTCCCTGAAAAGCTGCTGGTGGCAGGGAAAGAAAGGTCAGGCAAATTAATTGGGCTGGATGATGATAGGAAACAAAGAGAATGATACTTAGCACTTGCACAGCACTGTCCACACCTCCCTGAGGGCCATGCACCCTACATCAGCATTAATGTCTCAAAGAAAAGCACTCAACAAGCAGCAACACGAGCTTCTCATGCAGGTGTGCCCTATGAGTGCAAT
This sequence comes from Antrostomus carolinensis, assembly GCF_000700745.2. Classification (NCBI taxonomy): domain Eukaryota; kingdom Metazoa; phylum Chordata; class Aves; order Caprimulgiformes; family Caprimulgidae; genus Antrostomus; species Antrostomus carolinensis. The sequence continues at coordinate 49,571 of NW_010317257.1, read as the reverse complement.
GTCTTAATGTAGGCACTTAACTCCATCATAATATTACTGTTATTATTATACTACTACTGTGCCTGTTACCGCACCGTAGCATTTGATTCCGATTGCCACTGACATTTTGAAATGTGCTGATACAATGAAACTCCATCTCCCACGGCTCCTTCAGAGAGCTGCTAAGAACTGTGTCTCCCCCACGAAGACTGGAGACTTGCCAGTGAGCTGCTCATACCCCTGGCTCTGATGTGGGATGGCCCCTGATGTTCATGCCTGTTTATTCCGGGCATAGGTTGTGGTTTTTTGAAGAACCTTGTTCTAGCAGCTAGAACAAGTCCAGAGGAGGCCACCAGGATGATCCGAGGGCTGGAGCACCTCTCCTATGAGGACAGGCTGAAAGTGTTGGGGCTGTTCAGCCTGGAGAAGAGAAGGCTCCGGGGAGACCTTCTAGCTTCTTCCAGTACCTGAAGGGGCTACAAGAAAGCTGGGGAAGGACTTTTCATAAGGGCAGTTAATGACAAAACAAGGGGAAATGGGTTTAAGCTGAAAGAGAGGAGGTTTAGATTAGATATTAGGAAGAAGTTCTTCACTGTGAGGTGGTCAGACACTGGAACGCAGAGAAGCTGTGGCTGCTCCTCCCTGGAAGTGTTTGTGGCCAGGTTGGATGAGGCTTTGAGCAACCTGGTCTAGTGGAAGGTGTCCCGGCTGCTGGCAGGGGGGTTGGGACTGGATGATCTTAAGGTCCCTTCCAACCCAAACCATTCTATGATTCTATGAACCGATCAAAAAACTCATTCATGTGGTTTCCAGCCTGCTCCCCTACACTTCCCAAAATCACTGACCTTGACACTGCTGCTCCCTGTAGCTCTCTGATTCTGACCTTCAGCTTATGAAGAGGCTGCTAAAGTTTAATCAAGGCATGATGTGCTGGTGGTAAACCTGGCCCAAGCCAAAGCCTACAGCATTTGGGCAACATGTTGAACAGGAAGGATATTTTGCCACCCACGTTCAGGTTCTTGGAGCAGCCAACTCTGGGAATGACATTGAACACTGACAACTCTTCACTGCCTCGAGTTGTAATTTCATGCTAAAATGTCTGGCATGCAAATATCTTGAGAGCCAGGCACACTGGATTGTCAAGCAGACACAAGCTGCTCTCTTCTCTGCAAAAGCAAAGCTGTCACCAGGAATTTCAGTGATGGGGAAGAAAGGTTCAGGTGAACAGTGTTGATTCACTGCTCCAGGAACTCATTGTGGTCTCACTGGCTCATGATGCAGCATGAACAACATGAACTGCCCCATCTTTCCTCTCTTGCTTTCTGTGCTCTGACAGCTGGGAAGTGCCAGAGAAGATGCTCTAACATATGAGTGCTCTTGCTAGGCTATGCTGCCTTCCCTTCCCGAAGAAATAACCTCCTGTGTGAGAAACCACGACAAGGCAGCTTGTCCTTTGGAGTCACCAGAAAATACTGGGACTCCAGTGTGCTCGATGCTGTACATATGCATGGTGAGAACTATCTCTATGAAGGAGTAAAGTATCTTGCTCAAGGCTATCTGGAACTGAATTGCTTTATTCAGGGAAAGGAGACAAGTTTGACAATATTTTGTCTCCTAGACAACATCTGTAGGTTTGACTTCCCTCAAAGAAGGTGCCCAGGAGACCTCATGCAACAAACCCTCCTCATTCTTGTTCAGGCAATGAGTGTCCAAACACAGAGATTGTTTGCTTGATTGTCTTACTATGGCCTTCCTTTTTCTGGCTAGACCTCCACATGGACACCTCCCTCCTGGTGGCAACATCACACCAAAGTACAGAGAGCCAAAGTACTGGAAAAACAGGGCTGTGGCTCAGCATCCCACCTTATGAACAAATAAAATGCCCTTCACAACCCAAACCACTGGAAACAGGTAGTGAGATTGTTTCTTTGACAGAAAACTTTATACTACGCAACATGTTATTCTGTGGCTGCCCACCAACCTGTCAGCTTCTCGAGGAACAGAATAGAATGTGCCTATTCTCAAACTGTCTTTACTTTATCCATCTAACTACTTGTCTAATGACACAGCTCTCCTGGGTGCTAATCTGCATTTCTCTTTCTCCAGTGTTCCTTTAGCTACCATTTATCTTCTTCACAAACAACTTCCATGTTCTCCTCCTTACCTATCTATCCACGTATCCACCCATTTTTACATTTACCTTCTATTATACTAGTCTCTCTCTTTCTTGAGACTAATGCAATACTCTTCTATTTTGTCTCCAGAAAAAGAAAGGCCCTCCAACAAATTACTTTTCAAACTAACACCCAGCCCCCTAAAACCTGCTTCTTTGCAGATTTTTATGCCTTTTACTTGATTATTTTATCCATCTCAAACATTGACTATTTTCTTCCCTTAAATATCTCCAAGTGCGCTTGTGTGGGGGCGAGGGTTATGTGAATATTATTTGAAAATGAAAGCCACAAGCTATATTGTGGTAATAGCCTATTACATTTCTCCTCATATTTACCTCATTCAGCAATTTTTGACTTGATTTGACAATGAAAGTTAATGCTCTGAAATATATCTATATCTATATATATATATGTATATCTATACGTATTTCCCTCCTTATTCCTTGATTAGAACTGTGAAAATCTCCAAGATTTAAATTGAGTAAGTGACTAACTGGGATCTTTCTGCTGGCTGCAACATTAGCTTTAATTGTCTGCTAATAGCTCCAGGCATTTAGCTCAATCTTCCAATACACAGACAAAAATGCCTTCCTAGGAGATTTTTGAGTGATAATGGGCTCCTTACCACCCAGCACAGGAAGCAGCCACATTGGTAGCAGCTGGATGCTCCTGGGTGTGCATCACTCCAAGAACCTCCTCTGCCATGCTCATGAGATGGTGGAGATCAAGGATCTTTGCCCAGTTTGGTCCCTTCATGATATTTGGTACCATTGACCTTTTCTTTTTTGTCTCCTGGCTTGGTCATTGACTTCTGCTGGCCCGTGTTATCTCCTGTGCTTGGATCTCTCCTGCATAAAAGCCCAGACAGGGTGTATCATTCCTCCCGTTACTCCAGAGTCGTGTCCCCACTCAAGGGCCAGCTTGTCATTACAACTCAGTGTTTGTGTTGGTCTAAAGAGGTTTGACAGAAGAGTTTTAACCAGATAAGACAGTTTTGCCATGATCTAAACATTTCATGGGGACACATCAATCGCAGTTACATTTCTGACGCACAAAGTTTTGAAACCATTTGTTTCCATCTTCTCATTTTGTTTCCAAAATGTCAAGGTCCTTTGATAAGACAAGAGTGGTTCATCACAACGTTCTGGTTTTGTTTTAATTTCCTGTAAAATTTTTATTCTCTAGGATCCACTTATTGTTGGAAACACGGAGAATTTCAGATGTGAAGCCTTCTGTTACAGGCTCAGTGAGAAGGGTCTGACTTCAACAAAACAAAATGACTCGACAGGAGTGGAGCGAGCAGCTTCAACAACTTCAGAAGAATAGGGTCAGAATTTTCATTACTTTTGAAATCTTCCGGTTTCAGCTTTTTATTGTGTATGTAATCATATTTCTATTATTTTTAGGTTATTTTGATGGCCAGAAAAAAAGATTAAGGCAGAAATATCAGTCTCCCATGGATCTCAAATCTTAAATCCTAAGTATTTCTACAGAACTCACCCAGTGTTGTTGGAATGAGTTTTATTGACATTTTTTAACATAAAAACTGACAGTGGCACCATCTAGGTTAAAAAGAGGCATTCACATAGTTTGCTTTAGAAGTTGAGGGTCTAATAACCAAGATCCAGAGCAGATTCACATCTTCTCTGGATCTGCTGAACAGCTCTCAGCTCTCCATTCTTTATGTTTCTATAGGGGTGGTGTGAAACTCCCATCTGGAGTTTCATAGACCTTCCAGGTCAGACTGGGAAGAGTTTTGAAGCTGTGATAGCTCCTACCTTTGGTCACATTTTTTTTTAATGGTTTGTACCTGAGTTCGGAATTGGAAACAGAGAATGAAGCTCACTATACCTCAAAACAGAGATGTAAAAAAAAAAATCTCAAAACCAAACCAAAAATCCTTGTCGTGGCCACAAAGAGCTGAGTAGTTCAGTAGTAAGGTACAGCTTCAGTCTCTGCTCAGATTAGAAGTGGGTAACTTCCATTTCTGTGTGTTTAACGTGAACTGTGCTGTGTAGTGTGAACCCTGCATCAGAGCACACAAATTACACAAAGGCTGTGACTCTCCACTGGGTAGTTTACAACACGTGGACATTGCATTTATGGTAATTTTGAAACCCAAAATGACTAGGTTTGAACCCATATTTAAGCCTCAGATGATTCAGGCGCTGGCCACTGAGTAAAATTACATTTGAAATTCTGATGGTACCGTGGTTTTTCGCTGATCCTGACAAACAGGGGAGAAGAGCTCATCTTCTGACAGCAGCACTTTGTCTGAGTCCTACTGAGCTGGGAAATATCAGAAACTTTAAACTGCAAGAAAAAAAAGGGGCAGGGAAGGATCTCAGGAGGTCAGTGGGTTCTTCCTCTGCCTCAAGCCAGAAGATGCTGCCTACACCACTCCTGACAAATGTTTGTGTAATCTCCTGAAGCCTTTCAGCAGTGGAAGCTCTGCACCTTCCCTGGGCAATCAACTCTGACTTCATAATACCAGCTTTAAAGACAGTCTTTTAATGTCTAACCTGAATCTTTCCTGCTACAATTTAAGCCCATTTCTTCTTCACTTGTTCACCAGAGGCATGAAGAATAAGTTCTTCCCTTATTCTTTGCCTTTTTCATATTTGAATATTGTTATCTTGCCATCTCCTCTTCAGGCTAAACAGTTCCTATGTCTTCATTTCACCTTTATGTGGTGTTTTGAGGGTTGCTGATAGTCCCTGTTGCTGTCCTCTGAATTTCTTCCCACTGATTCACAGTTTTCTTAAAGTAAAGCATTAAAAACCAGATGCACATGAGGCCTTATTGGTGGAAGGATCACCCACATGCTTTGTGGCTGATATCGTTACTTCCCCATACATTTGATTTTTGTTTTTTTTTCTATGCCTGACATCACTGAATCACGTGTGACTTTACATCAGCTACAAATTCCCCATCCTTCCCTGCACAACATCTGCCAAACCAGCTGTTCTCCATCCCACAGTTCTGGGTTACCCTTCCTAGGTTCAGGTTTGACTCGTCCTTAATCAATCACATCTTAGGTTTTTTTTTCAGCTTGATTCTCCAATTTGTCATGTTTGCCTTGCACACGATGTTCTCCAGCACATTTGGATCCCTTCCCATCATTATAGAGCTCACAATCTCCACAAGCCTAATCTCTACTCTGCTATCCATGTCATCAAATAATGCATCAGATGACAGCAGGTATAGAACAGGTCCCAAGGCAGATGTGACTCACCCACCCTTTTGGTTTTGGTTTGAACACACATCTCTCTAGCTGATATGGCAAATGCTGGTGACTGACATGTCTCTGCTTCTCTGCAATTACAGCACATTGGTGGAAACTTGCCTGTTTTGGTGGAGCTCTCAGCCTACATCTTCCATTGTC
>NW_010317257.1:27987-43987 GCF_000700745.2 Antrostomus carolinensis | reverse complement strand
TGTTGCTACTTTATCCCATCCCTGTAGGTCTCAACAAAAGCTGTGAAGCTCTTCAGAAACACGTTCTGAGCAGCAAAGGGACTTAAAAAGTTTCACGCCATCTCTTTATCCAGACCTGCTCACTAATAGCTGGCCACGAAGCAGTGATTTGTTTCAAGCGTCTGGTTTGTGAGATACCAAAATGCTGCTTTTTCTCCCCCTTCCATTTTCCATTTAAATGCTAAATACTATAAAGAGTATAAAAAAAAACCTCTCCAAAAACAAAACAAGCAAGAAACAGTCTGCAAAACAGCAAGTTAAAATCCTTCCAAATGTCAGCTGTGTCTAAAGAAGCCACTTCAGGACAAGATGATGTGCAAAACTGGGCTTTAAAGCTTGAAATCAGGTGAACTACACAAAAACATTAAAAAAAAACAACTTTTAAGGCCTTTGCAGTCCAAGACACATTAGTTTTCAGAAGTCAAGTTGAAATTCTGGAATAAGTTTCAAGATAAACTGGATCCCAGTTCCTGATCCTGTACCAGCCAAGTGGTTAAAATTTCATTAGGTCTAATTTTCAAGTCTGCACCTCGTTACCTTCACAACTGGGTCTCACATTAGAGTCTTTAGACTCCAGTCCTTACCCAGACCCTGATTATTAAGAAAACCTGTCCCTCACTCCAAAGGAAACCTGGGACTTCATGTCTAAGGACTCTTGGACCTAATTTCTCAAACTACTCTGAGCCCAGATTCCTGAGCAAACACTAGATGATAACTGTATACAGTATTTATTGTCATTTCATGCAGTCCCAGCTACTCTAGAAGGTGTTTTGACTAGTATTAGGGGAGATAGATAGGCTGGAGTGACTAGCTTAGAATTTATCCCTTATATTTTTGGACACATAAATTAGGGCAGATGATTCCCAGCCTCACAGAGAAGCTCAGAACCATCTGCCAGGCCAGACCCAAACTTCTAATCTGCCTTATTGTTAGTGCTTTAGAGGAAGCCACTACCCAAGTCCTTGGGCTTCTCTGTCCCACAGATTCCCTTAAAGTATATTTTCTATATTTTTATTTGTTTTATGTCATGGAGTTGTTATAATCCAGCTATCTCTTCCCTTCCCCTTGGTGGTAAGGGTAAAGCTAAGGTCAGGCTATTTTGCAAACAATAAAGATCTTATTAAACTTGTCAAAGAACAGTGGGAGCTTTACCCTGATGTTCAGCTAAATTTCCCTTGGAAATGTCACTAACCCATCAAGGTACAAAATCAGAAGGTCTCTGTTTAAATTATGTATGCAACTTCCTGATAATTATGTACCCTAAGGAATATCATATTCAAAAAGATGAAGGTTTGGAGGATTTAGGGATGGAGGGTGCTGAAAAGAAGTTTGGAAAGATAACAGCTTGATTTACTGAAAAGAAACTGCTCACATCACACGCAATTCAAGGTGGGTTGGGTTTTTTTTTTCTTTTTCTTTTTACAACAAAGCCTGCTATTATATTCCCCGACACACAGAATATTTAATATAAAACCCAGCCATAAGTAGCTGTCTAGAACTTCCTCCCCAGGGGCAGAGGAGGGGCAGGCACTGATCTCTTCTCTCTGGCCACCAACGAATGCCAGGAGCAGAGGACATGGCAGGAAGATGTGGCAGGGGAGGGTGAGGTTGGCCATGAGGAGAAGGTTCTTGAGGCAGAGGGTGGTGGAACACTGGAACAGGCTCCCCAGGGAGGTGCTGATGGCACCAAGCCTGACAAGATTCCAGCAGCATTTGACCAAGGCCCCCAGGGACATGGTGTGAATGTTGGGCTTGTCCTGTGCAGGGACAGGAGTTGGACTCCATCATCCTGGTGGGTCCTTCCAACTCACAACATTTGATGATTCTAAGATACCTGGTAAATTATCAAAATACTTTCAGGCAAAACTTGTTTTTTTCCCAGCTACAAAACTGTATGTTGGGATTGATCAAATAGGCTCTGAAACGTCCCCTAAAAGTAGGTGAAAAAGAAATGGAACAGAAAATTAAAAAAAAAACTTAAAAGAAAAAGCAATCTGCTCTTAATTTTTTCAACTTTTTGCTTCACTGGAAAAATTGAAAAATTTTCACTTCAGGTTAACTTAAAATGTATTTTTTTTTCCCATTTGGCCATTGAACCAAAAAATGTGTAGTCTCTTAGCTCTTATTGGCACCTATTTTTTGTTCAATTGCTTTGGTTCATTGCCCCTATTTTCAAGGGACAGCTACAGCTTTCTAATTGTATTTGCTGTGTTCATGGAGATGTTGAGCAGAAGACTCTGGCTACTCTGGATGATTATATGTTATTTTGTTTTAACATAGGAAAAAAGAATAATCATTGGTCCACAGTAGCTATAATTTGTGTCTATTTTCTACGCTCAGATCCAAGTAGTCACATTTAATGTCATTATACAGGAATCCCAGACAGAGTTCATTTTATGAAAAAAAGTTGTTCTGTCAGAACATTTTATGATGAGTGAGATGTTGCTCAGGAAGATGTTGACTTCAATCACACTTTATTTGAAAAAACAAACAAACAAACAAACCAAAAAACAACAACCAAAACAAAACCCAGAGTGGAACTGTTTTGATTTTCCATTTGAAGTGATTTTTTTATTTTAGCTTTTTTTTTTTTTCTCCATTTGTATTAAAATTATATTGAGTTTTAAAAAGTAAAACAGGAGGTTTTTTTTGCAGTCATTAAACCCAAAAGGTTTGAGTGATCCCTAAAGCTATTGTGTCTCCTCAGAATTTTACAGAAAATATGCGGAAAAAAATCCCAACCCAGAACTGAAAAAAAGTGAATGAGAAATTGTGAAGCCTCTCAAGAGTGGGCAAAATAATTCCTACACAGGTTTAAAAATCCCCTTTAGAAGAAAAGTCAATACAAGATGTGTATGGGTTTGGGATTTTTTTTTAGCTTATATAAACTGTGGTTGAAGCTGCTCATCACCAGCATGGATCTGGGGCTCTGGTGTCACCCAAGAAAAATGAGATACTTCCAGCAACTCTCCCCACCATGAAGGGATCACTATCCTGTGGCACATCAGTGCATTGGTTGATACACCAGGACGCAAACATCTCCCATTTTAGCCTGTGCTCCCAAATTGGGCTGTTTGTGGGGTCCCCAGTGCATCTGCCAGAGGGAACCAGGGCACAGTAACTCTGGCCACGGGGCACAACCATCCTCGTGTTCCTTGAATTCAACCTGCGAAGCAGTGGCTTGCCAAGGGGAATGAGATGGGGGATTTTCCTTGGTCTTTTTCAGAGAATCATAGAATGGTTTGGTTGGAAAAGACCTTTGAGATCATCAAGTCCAACCACAGAATCATAGAATCCCAGACTGGTTTGGGTTGGGAAGGGACCTTAAAGCTCATCCAGTCCCAACCCCCCTGCCATCAGCAGGGACACCTTCCACTAGACCAGGTTGCTCAAAGCCTCATCCAGCCTGGCCTTCAACACTTCCAGAGAGGAGCAGCCACAGCTTCTCTGGGCAACCTGTTCCAGTGTCTGACCACCCTCACAGTGAAGAACTTCTTCCTAATATCTCATCTAAACCTCCCCTCTTTCAGCTTAAACCCATTTCCCCTTATTCTGTCACTAACTGCCCTTATGAAAAGTCCATACCTGTCCACTATTAAACCAGATCTCCAAGCACCTCCAGGGATGGGGACTCCACCACCTCCCTGGGCAGCTCATTTTACATTATTCTTCCTTGCCTTAGAGTTAGGCTTAGACCTCCTCCTGGCATTGCTGTCGTCTGAAGCCCAACCTCTCCTGCACCTCCTAAAACACCACCAGCAGGTCACCCCAAACCTCACAGCGCTTCTGTCACTGCAATTCTCTGCTCATCCCATCTCCCACATGATACCGCATCATTTTCATAGATAATAAATACCCCATTTCTCCCCCCACCTCGCAGATCTCTGCCTTCCTCTCTGTCAGTGCTTTGACAGCTACTCCCCCCCCGCCCCCAACCTTTTGTCAAAACACCAGCTTTGATTTGAGACAAGTAAAATAAAAATTGACGTGTGATTGACTGCAGCCCAAACAGATGCACGGCTTGACAGGTTGAGGTTACAGACAATGAGCAGATAAATAGAGACACCAGTGCGGTCAAACGTGTCGCTGACACGTCAGGAATAACTAGTTGGAAGAATTGCTTCGTATGGGTGTTTAAGGCTTCCGAGTTGTACCCTCTGATCATCAGCCAAGTCACAGAATCACAGGATGTTGTGAGTTGGAAGGACCCACAAGGATCATGGAGTCCAACTCCTGTCCCTGCACAGGACAATCCCAACATTCACACCATGTCCCTGAGGGCCTTGGCCAAATGCTGCTGGAATCTTGTCAGGCTTGGTGCCATCAGCACCTCCCTGGGGAGCCTGTTCCAGTGCTCCACCACCCTCTGCCTCAAGAACCTTTTCCTCATGGCCAACCTCACCCTCCCCTGCCACATCTTCCTGCCATTTCCTCTGCTCCTGGCATTCGTTGGTGGCCAGAGAGAAGAGATCAGCGCCTGCCCCTCCTCTTCCCCTTGGGAGGAAGTTCTAGACCCTCATGAGATCTCCTCTCAAGTCACTTAAATAATTTTTGCTTTTCAGGCAAAATTTTAATTAAGTCCCACATTTCAAAATGGTTTACAACAGTTCCCTGCCCCTTAGTGTTTCTTGTTGTTGATCTTAAAATTTGTCAGGTACTTGGAGAAACATGTAGAAGAAAGAAAGAGCAGAACAGTTGCGTGTTTCCTGCTCAGCACCAGCTCCTGTTTTCCTCCTCTCATCAGGTGGGCTCAGTTTTCAAAGGGACTCCGTGTGCTCCAGGGAAGACACAACTAAGTATGTGCAAACATATGTGGGTGCAAACGAGGACTACTTCCACAGCGAAGAGAGTAAAGGGATTGGAAAGCTCAGTTTTCTCTTTCCTTCTTCAGAAAGTGAATTTACAGACAGTGAAAAATAATTACCCATTCCATCTTAATTACCCAGAAGAGAATTTCTTCTTTTGATTCACAACACATGAAGCCAATTCAAACAATTCTCTGCCAATTACATGGTCAAACTGAACCTGAGCAACTTATCAAACGGCGACCACGAGCTAAACCAAGGGAGAAAAAAAAAAGTCTTTCTCCTAATGTGTCACTGCCTAGTGACCAGTTTTGGATGGGCCTGTTTTGGGAAAGAAATGACATTTTTCGTTCCAATAATAGCAATATTTAGAGATGTGTTAGGGTAAACCTTCCTTCAGTCAAAGGATAACCTTTTCAGAAGCTCTAACTTAAAGCCTCATTATGTCAGGAAGTTGTGATAGTTAATTATAGCAGTGCAGCTCGATGGTTGCAAGCACTGGTGTGTGTGTGCTGCACTGTTGGCATATGCCTGGGATAAACCTAACTGGGATTGAGGTGGTGGGAGGGGGGGGGAAGAGTGAGAGAGTGACTGGGTTTGGCTGTAGCCCAAGGAGTGAAACCATCACACTGAGTTTCCTTAAAAACATCTGCAAAGGTGAGAGCTTGGAGGTCCTGGGAATCCCTGTTTGTGTCAGACCTGGCGGGGGTGTCCCCAAGCTCTGTGCTGAGTTTTGGGAGCATTGAGAGTCCAGCAAACTGAGGGTCAGGGTACAGATGGGGGCCCTTAGACACTAATCCAAGCCTGGGATTTTATTTGGTTGCCTATCAAAGATGGGATCTGTAAACTGCAGGAGAAATCTTGATCCACCTGTTGTTAGATCCAATCCCATTCCTCTGCTCTGTGGAAATCCAGAGTGCTGCCACGTGACAAGGAGCAGTCAGCAGGCACCTTCAGCTCACTGCAAGCTCCTGATGTTCCTCCTCACATGTGTTTCTGGTTTGAAATAATTCATCAGATCACTTTCCCAAATAATTGTATGTGAATTGATTTACCACCCCCAGACACAGGTTTAGTTTTCTTGTTGTTGTCACTGCATTTTGGCGTTTTTTTGTTTTGTTTTGTTTTGTTTTTTTTTAAAAAAAGTGTACGAAAGAAATTCAAGCTGTGCTGCTTAGTTTCAGAGACATGGAGGGCAAGCCAATCCTCTGATTCCGGTGACTTCAACCCCACTTACTGTGAGTGCTATTTGCAGAGATGCTTTAAAGCTAGAAATCAGTGTGTAGTTACTGTTTACCATGAAAATGAACATTTCAGCCTCTTACACTAAAAGGGAAATAAATTTTCTAGTCACCTGCCATTTAAATAGCATCTCACACACAGTCACTAATTTAATGCAAATCTCACACGGCTTCCTTGTATTTGTCATCTTAGTGCATTTTTTTGTGCTTGTAGTTTTTATGCTAATGATTCTGCTCCGTTGCTAACTAGGTCTTTACACCTATCATTTCAATGATACCGGTAATTACACAGTTATATTTGTATATATGGGTGTGTGATCAGTGCACTCAGCTCTCTGTCACCTCTTTTTTTTTATTGCTGCTTGAGAGAAGCCAGTTCTGACTGTCAGCACGACACTGGGGTTTTTATTTGCAATGGCTTTTTGCAACTCTGAGTTTGATCAATATAAAAATTTCAGCAAATGTTCCAGGTGACAATAAACCAGAACCCTGTGGATTTAGGTAAAAACTGGAAAAAAAAAATAAAAAATCAGAGGATGGAAAATAAGGACACAAAACCTCGCTCTGCTCTCTTCAATAGAAATGGTTCTTCTATAACCCATTGCTGCCAGGCATGGACTTCTTCAACCAGCACATTCCACGCTGGCTGTGTCTGGGATAAAAACACTTTGGGGATTTATTGCTCATAATCCATTTGGCCAAGGAGAGAATGGATGAATTTGTACAGAGGGAAGGGGAAGAGAGGAGTAAGTGGCCCTAGTCCCCACTTACACGTGGAAGAAAAAAAAAAGAGAAGAACATGGAGAACCACAGTGAGATAAGATGAGAGGCAGCTGAGATAATCCTTTAGAGAGAGAAAAGGGAAAGCAGCACACGGTGCCCTGGCCACCTGGGCTGGGTGCCTCACATGGTTTTCTCGGGTACTTGTTGCCTTGCTGAATGTTTTTCCCATGACTCACAGAACAGAGGGTTGTACACCCCACACACACTTGTTTCTTTGGCCTGACAGCACCGAGTTTTAAGAGTCATAGAATGATAGAATTACTTAGGCTAGAAAAGACCTTTAAGATCATAAGAGTCCAGTCATAAACCCAACACTGCCAAGTCCACCACTAAACCGTGTCCCTAAATGCCACATCTACACAACTTTTAAATACCTCCAGAGATGATGACTCAACCACTGCCCTGGGCAGCCTGTTCCAGTGCTTGATAACTTTTTCAGTGAAGAAATGTGTCCTAACAGCCAATCTAAACTGAAAGCTGACTGCTCAGAGAGCTGCCAGGTGTGGCAGTCTGGGAGTGCTGGGATTTGCTGAGATGAGGAGCAGGCTGGGAGCTCCCAAATGCAGCCAGGAAAAACCCAAGGAGCCTATTTTCATAGAATCATGGAATGGTTTGTGTTGGAAGGAACCTTAAAGCTCATCCAGTTCCAACCCCCCTGCTGTGGACAGGGTTTCCAAACAGTAGATCAGGCTGCCCAGGGCCCCATCCAACCTGGCCTTGAATGCCTCCAGGGAGGAGCAGCCACAGCTTCTCTGGGCAACCTGGGCCAGTGTCTCACCACCCTCTGGGTGAAAAATTTCCTCCTAATATCAACCTAAATCTCCCTTCTCTTAGTTTAAAACCCTTTCCCCTTTTCCTATCACTATCTGCCCAGGGAAAAAGTTGCTCTTCCTCCTGTTTAGAAGCTGCCTTCAAGTACTGGAAGGCTGCAGTGAGGTCTCCCCAGAGCCTTCTCCAAGCTCAACGGGCCCAGCTTCCTCAACCTTTCTTCAGCAGAGAGGTGCTCCAGACCTCTGACCATCTTCCTGGCTCTCCTCTGGCCCTGCTCCAATAGCTCCACATCTTTCTTGTGTTGGGGGCTCCAGGTCTGGCTGCAATACTGCAGATGGAGCTCACAAGGGCAGAGTAGGTCCCTCCTCATCCCTCAGCCAACACAATCCATGTGCTCAACATCAGTAACTGCTCTGCTGCTCCTTCCTATATAATTCCAAAATTCTCCCTGTGGTACCAAAGTGAATCCCAATTCCAGTTTACACTGGTGTGAACGGCGACCAACCCCATTGCTTCAGCAAAACATTTCCAGCTCAGGGCTTTTGACCTGACCCCTCTGGATCTTTCTCCCACGATCATATACAACAGCTATCGAATTCCCTCAGGAGGACTCTTTGCAAGGGGACTGAGTAAACTCAATGACAGCTTGAAATGAAACACGACACACAATCATTGCCAAGCACGTTGAGAAGAGATTAACGTGCTGCCCTGGAAAAAAAATAAAAAAATAAAGTTTCATTTTGTCCTCAGTGCTCTTGACAGAAGAATCAACTGCAACTTACTCAAACTCTGAGATGAGCAGCTGATGGCTTCAGTCTCCTTATGGATCAGGCTGCTGAAGAGCAGCTGGGAATGAGGATGACTCCCCTACCCTTCTGCTTTGATAGAGATAAGGCTGAAATATACTTCAGATTAGGAGGCATTCAGGCTGCTGGAAGGTGACTGGAAATGCTGCAGAGGATGCGAGTGCAAAATGTAAACAGCAACATGGGAAGAAAATAATTGAAAAGAATCTGCCAGGCAGAAGAAGTGAGCGAGGAGAGGTCAACCCCGTGTGCTGGCTTCTGCTAGGGGTATACAGAGAAACCTCAGGGATTCTGGCAATTAAAACACTGGCACAGAAGAGTTACTGCCTGCATTATGGAAATGTTTCAGAACTTGAAGCAAAATCAAGCACCTTCTGTACTTGGCACTGTACAAACATGTCAGGAGAGAGACTAAACAAAGAGCTTAAACAGGCAAAACCTGGGAAAACTGAGGCACGGAGCAGCAGGTGATCTGCTGAATGATTTTGGAGCTGCACATCTTTTTTCTTGCTTCTCAAGCCAATGCCTTCTGCATTTGTTTGTACTGCTCTTTGGAACGACTCAAACATCACCCCACCACCCTGCAGACACACTAAGCCTTGGGAGAACATGGGAACCCCACAGAGTGAGGTGCACCCATGGGGTCTCATAGAATCATGGGATGTTGTAAGTTGGAAGAGACCCACAAAGATCATAGAGTCCAACTCCTGTCCCTGCACAGGACAATCCCAACATTCACATCACGTCCCTGAGGGCCTTGGCCAAATGCTGCTGGAATCTTGTCAGGCTTGGTGCCATCAGCACCTCCCTGGGGAGCCTGTTCCAGTGCTCCACCACCCTCTGCCTGAAGATCCCGCAAGACAAGTCAGGGAGGGGAGCCAGAGAGCTGTTGAGACTAAGGATGGAGGATGAACTGCTCATCCAGGCCCAACTTGCCCCAGAAACAAAAATCTCTGGTCCTTCAGAGGAGACGGGTCTTACACAGGGCAGTTCAGCTCATTCTTGTTTCAGATCTTGCTCCCTGATTCAGAGTTCAGACAGCTCTTGTGCCCTCAAAGCCATGTGGGCATTTAACTGATGTTAAAGTCCACCAACGGGCTGGTGTGAGCATGCAGGAGAGAGAGAGACTTTTAATCTGGACTGGAAAGCTGCCAGAAACCAGTGTTTGGGCTGATTTGCATGAAATGTAGATAAGCACCATCAGCCTCTTTGAATTCAGATGAGGCACTTGAGCTACTGAATGGCAATTCAGAGGCTACAGAGAAAAGGCAGCAAAATATTCTGAGACTGATGTCCAGTGGCCCCATCTCCTACTCTTCCATTTTTCAGGATGTTCCAGGCTATACTGACCCATCACAAAACCACAGTCCCTGACCTGTGATTTCCACCCACATCAAGAGGGTACTGATCATTATCAGCATGTTTTCCCTGCAGACAGGACCTAATGTGCCTGGTGGAAATGGTTGGGAGAAGGGTGCATCAGTGAAGAACCTCACCCAGAGGTGGAAAGAGGGTGTTGAAGAGGCAGAGTCAGGTTTGACTGTATCACCTGTACCTGCAGCATCATTTCCAGAAGAACTAGTCACCTAGTCTTTCCATCACCCCTAGTCTTTGCAGCATCATTTCCAGAAGAACTGGCTGGGTCAGTGATAGATCAGTGTCTGTAAGTCATTCTGGAAAGATTGGAACTAAACTATGATTTCCTGTAGATCTAGCTCTTAAATGGATTCTCTAATGTCTAATATAGGCTCCCACCACAATGTCAACGCTATTACTTGCCTCTACCCAACTTCTTGTCAGAACTGAGCAACAGGTTTGTAAAGAGACACACACGCTGCATTGACACACACGTCCAGAAGATCATGGCACAGTCTACTTTTCCTTAGACAATCATGTTTAAAAGCTTCATTATTTTTTTTTAAATATACACTTAGTTCCTTTTGATTTTTAAAAAATGCACATACAATCCACATACAATCTGAGCAATTTGCACTAACTATCAAGAAGCATGTTGAGGGAAAAAAAACCAAAACAACAAAAACCAACCAAAACCCAACAAAACCCAAAGCCTAAATTCAACAGTTTGGCAAATTAATCTGTTATAAACACATCCATAATTCCCTTAGCAAAAGGCTGGGTAATTATCAAATAGTGTCTTTTGCTCATTTACTTGACAAGTATAATTTATTTTTAATATTTACAGCATTCTAGCAAATGTTCTCCACTACATACTTTGCAAAAGTTTATGAATGTTTAGTAACGAGAGACATCAACACAGTTCTGTGCTATTGCATCTGCATGTTAAGAGCAGAAAAAGGTAGCAAGAAAGGAGGATAGATTTTTGTGAGTGCTAAGAGAGGCAGGTTATTAAGTCTTCATTCAATTATTATATTCACCAAAAGGTCAAAAAAAAGGAACATCTTTAGAATACCTCCAAATCTTTCTTTCTTGAAGAGAATATAAAAGAAAGAAACTAAATACAAATGAAATTAAATCAAATGAGTTCCTGGATTGCTTAATATGGTATTTTTACGCCCATTTAAACTCTCCCTCAGGAGACTAGGCTGGTTTCATAAGCCTAAGAGATGTTGTGGTGAAGACCGAACTGTCTTGATGAAAACACCACTTGGCTGGGGCTGCATTAGCTTAGGAAACATGTTCCAGTTTCTTAAAAAAAGAGCTTTTTAATCCATTCTTGAAATGGAAAGAAAGGATCACACAGCAGACATTCATAAAGAGGAAAAAAAACCCCGACAAATGCACTTACACACCTACGTGATGGCAACTGCTCTAATCGTCGTGTCTAATTGCAAAGAAAAGCAAGTGACAGTGTAACTGGTGAATTTAAGGTGCAGACAGACACCTGAAGTCAGAATGAAGGACCTTTTTCTGCATGTCCAATGATCTAGTTTGCAGTGCCTGACAGTCCAGTTCTTACCTGCACACTGCAGCATCCCAGGTCCAGAGATGACTTCAACTTGAATTTTGCAGTTTGATGCATTGCCTGGGTCTCCTGACAGGTTTCTCTGCAAGGCTGAATTCTGGTGAGATGCCCTCTGAGATCTTCCTAGACAAAAGGAAATACTTCACGTCTGAAAGTGCCTAAGCTTGCATGACTGTAAACTATTATGAACTCAACTCATGGGCTGCTGACAGGGATAGAAGGTTGTGGTCCTCCCTGGGCCTCCTCTGATGAAACCTGTTAGATTGACAATTCCAGCAGTTAGGTAGCGGAAGGAACAGACTTTCCTCCCTCCTTGAAGGAGAGGGGAATAACCCCCTCCTATTCTGCAGTGAATGCTGTTGAGACATATTAAACCTTCTGCAGGGTCAGCATCTGCTGTGAAGAAACATGAAGCCTCCCAGGGTCTGCTCTGAGCCATGGATACCTTGATGGACCTTCTCCACCCATTTCTCCAAACTCTTGACTGGAAGCCACTAAACAGCTCTCAGAGCTACTGCTCCAGCAACCCCAGTTCCCAACCAAAACCAAACTTCATCCTGGTCTGAGCAGCGCCTGGGCAGGGAGAAGTTGAGCACCAACCACCCACCTGGACATACCTTGGAGATCAACAGAAGAGAGACAAGAGTCCTCACTGCCCTTTTTCTAGCCCTGGTAATTACAGCCCCAAATGATCTCAGCTGTGATCATCTGAGTACAAACTGCCATCCCTCCTACACTATCCCAGCTCTGGCTGTCTTGCACAAAAACCAGTTTTGAAATCTGAGTTTTATGAATGCATCTAGGAAGGCACATCATCACACACACTTTGGTTCACTGGCAGAACATGCCTGGTGTGATGTGGCTCAGAGAAGTTGTTCTTTGGGGAAATCTGCCTGTACAAGACTCAAGGGATGCTTCTGAAATTGTTCACATTCAGTCTTTTCTCGCTGATGATGAACACAAGCTTCTCTACACACACACACTGGTAAATTCCTGACCTTGGAATAAAACTATAGGAGCTGTTCTCAACAGCAGGATGGGAAAATATATGTTTTTCATGTGTTGGAACATTTCTGTCACTTCATTACTGCAAAGAAACAATATTAATGTGCTTCTATTTCACCCAAATAAATAACAAACAAGATTCCCCACTGCAGAGTCCAGAGTTCAACTGATTTGCTGCTCATTTTGGGAGGGTTTTTTTTGGTAATATTTTCAAGAAAATGTTTCCCTTTAATTCTGTCCTGGGTATGGTTACAAAGGAAGATTTGGTGCTAAGAGCCAAAAGCCCCAGGTAGAAGATGAGTATGTGACCTTCGGTTCTTCGCTTTTAAGTTTGGGAGAGCTCAGACTTGTCCTATGGGACACAAGACTCTGTTTGGGGGGTGGCTCAATATCTCAGCTTCATTTACACCAGTTTTCACCCAGACAATTTCTGATGACACAGGCACGTATTTCCTCCATAAAACATCACAATATCTTGTGTATAAACCATCCCTCTGTCCCAACCGTTCAACCAAGGATGGGGAGAAGGCTGCTAAACCTCTGCTCCCACCTCCAGAAAGGGGCTGCACTGAGCGTGGGGAAAGGGGATGAGGGGATTTTATGTTTGTAGCCCTATTTTTAAAAGTGCCACTCAAAAGTAATGAAAAGCGCAGGTCAGCAAGGAGCTATTCATATGCACAACTTCTCTGAAGTCAGGAAAGCTGCTGGCTGGGAAACCTCCATTTATCTTCTTGAGCATTTACTCACAGGAGGCGTCCAAAGAGAGTCCCTGCACGGCCGGTGCTTCTGAAATCAGGTTATTTATCTTAGTGGCTAAATATGGGTTTAGAGACCTCCTTTCTGCCCTAACTTTTGACAGTTTTACTGAAAACTTGTGATACTCTGCACGTATCCACTCTTGTAGACCTATTTGATTTGTCAGTCAAATGTTTTAATCTAGAAGTTTTGATTGGAAAAAAAAAAAACCAACCTGTGTCATGATTAAAATTTCCATGGAAAAAGTAAATTTCTGCTTTACTAGCTTATTTTTGAAAACCAAAGTCATCAGTGAGTCCAATAGCAGTAACAACAGCAAACTGTTGTTATATTTATAAATCTACTTATGAGAAATATTTCAATTTCTAGTTCAAATTTGCAAGATATACCCCCCCCCCCCCGCCCCGTAACAAAAAGCAAACTCAGACATACTCTGAAAAATCAATGCTCATTTCAGGCTGCAGACTTTCATGAGTTCCACTGAAGTGAAATGTAAACCCACGTACGCCAATGGGGAATGGTGACAACCCCTCTTGTCCAGTAAATGTAAAATCTTTCATCAGCAGGACAGGAGGGAGCTTATTTGAATTGTGGTGACACAGATTCAGATAGTAACGGCGTGTAACGGTGAGAACAGTGAGGAGAGTGAAGAAAAGATACCCATGGAGAATGTAGTGCCTCCATCATGAGGGTCTGGAAGGATAGTTCAGGATAAGTATCTGCCAGGGACAATATAAGCAGCATTGATTCTGCTGTGGATAGAAAGATGGAGTAGATGACTTCTTAATGGTGTTTCCAGACTTACTCTCCTACCGTTTTATGATCTCTTGAGTATCGAGTGCTGGGTTCAGTGTTGGGCCCCGGACTCCAAGAAGGACATGAAGGTGCTGGAGCGTGTCCAGAGAAGGGCAACGGAGCTGGGCAAGGGCCTGGAGCACAAGTGTGATGAGTTCCTGGCTGAGGGAACTGGGGGTGTTGAGCCTGGAGAAAAGGAGGCTGAGGGGAGACCTTCTGGCTCTGTCCAAGTCCCTTGGAGGAGGGTGGAGAGAGGTGGGGGTGGGTCTGTTCAACCAAGGACCAAGTGACAGGACAAGAGGAAATGGCCTCAAATTGCACCATGGGGGAGGTTTAGATTGGATATTGGGAAAAACTTCTTCACCAAAAGGGCAGTCAAGGAATAGGTTGCCCAGGGAGGTGGTGGAGTCACCTTCCCAGGTGGTATTTAAAAAATGAGTAGACGAGGTGCTGAGGGACATGGTTTAGAGGTGGAATTGGTAGTGTTGGGTTTATGGTTGGACTCGATGTTCTTAAAGGTCTTTTCCAACCACTGTGATTCTGTGATTCTGTATCACTAAATAAATATTTGATTGCAGGTAGCAGCAGAGGAGTTGGGGTGAAGGCGTAAATCCCACACATTACTCAGAGCCTCTGGGACAGAAATTCATGCATTGTTTCGTTTGATGTCAGAACTACACAGTGTGAATGGCAAAACGTTTCTACCTCTGGGGTAGGGCTCATTTATAATCGGGATGTCTTTGACTTGACAATGGTTAATGATGCTTTGATATAGGCTGATTGCCGGTGAGGGGTGGAGGAGGCTCCCTTGGGCATTACGCTGACGCACGAGTGAAAACAGGGGATCAATTGATGTTTTTCTTCTCGAGGTACTCAATGGTTTGTCCCTTGCCTCTCCCCCTCCAACTTAGATTTACTATGACATTTCACTGCAGGTACCTGATGGAGATTTCTGGCTGTGATTGCTCTGTTACACCAAGTTGCTGCCACTCTCCCCACCGGTCCGGGCGATGCCGGTGCTCTCTTCGTCCCACTGCTGGGTTGAGTCACCGTATGACTGATGCCAATGGTGAACATTTATTTCCCACAGACACCCTGGAGCCCTTGCTGTGCAAACTCCCATCTCTGTTGTCTCTCCCCACGCCGAATTAAAGATGGGAAGAAAGGAAGAGCCGTGCTCCCCTGGGTCTCCAGGGGCTTAGTCTTGTAAGTCCCATTTAATGTAATTTAGACCTGTGAAACTTAACTTTTATTTAACTTCATTAAGATCTGAGAGCTTTGAGCATCTTTGACATGGCCTAACATTTAGGGATCTGTCTATCATTTTATGGAGTAAAATGCAGAAGGTTTAGATGCTACTGAGATTCTCCCCAACATCACTGAGCTGCTGCTTTCAAAGGTGAGAGCTGTTGGTCCTGCCTCACCTCAGAGATGTGTTCATGATTCCTTCTTAATTTGGGGGGCAGCAGGAGGGAAACAGAGCAGTACTTCCTCATCAAACAAATTCAGAATTAGAAACCCCACGAAAATCCCCATCTGCCTAAAGGCTAAATTATCTCCAGTAGAAACAAACTGAGCTTCGTGAACATAAAATGCTCAGAGCTTCATCAAGACTGAGTCTAATTGTACAAAACGGTGATTAGACAATTTCCTCTGGGGATGTGCTGGTTCCTTCCCGAAAAAATGACACTGGGGCAACCTCTAGTGGAGGCCAGGAGATGGCTGGTGCTGGCTTAGGCAGGGCTGGAGTCCAGCCCAGTGCACAGACTTGGCTTTCTGCTGTGTGCCAGACCCTGCCCCAGCTCACCCCAAAGCCTCTACTCCTCTGTTTTTAATAAATCCCAAATAGAGGCGAGGTTCTACAAGAACAGAGCTTGGGTGCTGCCCGAAATGGGCAACCGGTCTCTTTGAGTGCAAATTTGGCAACACTCGTGTTATTGTTCAAATAAGAATTTCTTCCTTCTGGCTAGCCATTCCTCAGAGCTATTTAAATCCTGCTTCTATTTTTCCAGTTCATTTTTCAGAGTCATTTCAGGCCAAGTCCAAAAGGAAACT
>NW_010317257.1:21747-27947 GCF_000700745.2 Antrostomus carolinensis | reverse complement strand
CACCCACCCGAGCTGCTCTGACACGCCTGTTTGAGAAGAAGCTCCAGGAACAATTGGAGCCATAACACAGGGCTCTGAGCACAAGACATGAACCAGAAGTCAGGCAAGAAATTATTACTTCTGCTTCTATTCCATTATGCTTTATGCTAAAGGACTTAAATGATCAATGCTGTGTTAATAAATTTCATTTGGCTCATTTAAGAGATGACTTAGTAGAGGAGTGAGTTTGGCCATGACCAATAATGAATTAATAACTATGCAAGTAGCACATTCCCTTACAGAAATACTTTATACTGGTGTAATTCTTTATTCCAAGGGAAACACGGATGCTCTGCAGGACTGTGCTGCTTCTTTATAAGTAGAGGTGTAGCTTGGATTTGGAAAGAGGCATAAAATGTCCCTTTAGGACATGGGTTGAGTGAAGCTTTGCTGCCAGACACTGCCAGAGAACTGAACCTCAGAGCCAAGAGTTTATATCCCAACTGGCCCGAGCCCCCTTGTTGTGTTTCCTCACTAATGACACTAATTTCCCTGTGCTTTGCAGCGTGCAGGCTTGAGACGAGAGCTAAAAATGAAGTTTGTCAGCTTTGTTCAGTCGGATCATAGGAGTTGCTGGCTGGCTGGCTGGCTGGCATTTGCATTGCAGTTTTTTTCAGCTGCTAGCCCCAAACTCCTCAAAAAACCCCCCTAAAACCTCAAAAAAACCCAAAACAAAAAAATCCCCCAAACCAAAAAACAACCCCCCAAAACCAACAAAAATTTAAAAACCCACAAAATTAAAAATTAAATAAATAAAAAAATAAAATAATCTGTGGCTGATGTGGCAAACGCAGCTCAGTTGGGGTGGATGTGCTGAATGCCCAGATCTCAGTCCCAGTTATTCCAGTGTTGCCAGAAGACTTGTGCTTATTGGAGGCAAAGTGCTCTTGACCACGGAGGAGGTTACGCTGACCACCCATGGCTGCTTCGAGCATCTTGTGCCAGCACTTCAGCAGCAGGGGTTTATTTTAAATGAGGTTTGTTCTGTAGTGAAAATAGCAGGTGCTGGGCCACAAGCAGTGAAGCAAAACGGATGAAATGTGGCGAAGAAAGGTGGCTGCAAAGTCCAGGCGAGGAGATCCTTTGCCTTGGGGCACACAGGTGGGACCAGCCATGGTTCCCCATCATGTATGTTGTGGTGCTGGGCAGCAGGTCAGGATGTACGTTGGGACCAGCATCCCTGGTCAGTGTGGGCAGGGAAGGAGGACACTTCTGCTCCATCAGTGTCTTCTGTGTCTGAGAGAGGAGCTTTGCTTGGTGCTTTCTTCTAAGAGAGGACAGAGGTCTGCTCAGTGCTGAGCATCTCCAGGAGCAGGGATGCCATGGATTCTCTCTACCCACTTGAAATGCATCAGTTTTGTTTAAAGTGATAATGTTTCTTCTAACACTTAAGCAGCAGTTCCCCTGCCTCAGTCCCAGCCCGTTAGTTCTCACCTTGTTGTCAGTGAGACATGACAGAAATTATCAGATCATTTCTCCCCACTTGCCCAATAACAGCCTCTTCTCCAGCTGCAAACACCACCCCTGTGTCCCTACAGCCACCTTCTCTCCAGCCTGAGCCTGTCTCTCTCTCACAGGTCCAATTCTCAACACCTTTTCATCATTTTTGTGGCTCCCCTACCAACATGTGCTGCTCTAGGTTCATGATACACATGTTGTATCTGTTTCTTGGAGGACAGGAGAGGATAAAGTTGGCCTGCAGCTCACCTTGGGCTCTGAGAAGCTCTGCTCCAGAAAGCTGGAGGAAGGAGAACGTGGGTGACGCAGGCAATGGGAGGGTACGTTGTTCAAATAAAGCAGCCAGACCTGCCAGTGCAGCAAATATGGTGCATGAAGCTCAGACCACGCTCTTCACTGAGATGGAAGGAGGGGAAGGGAGCTCCACAAGCCTGTGCTCTGCTGTGAGGTTGTCCCTTGTAGAAACCCTTTGGCCTGGAGTTAGAGCAACACTTGCCATGGCATAAGTGACAACGACGCTACCACTGCCACCCCCAAAGTGTGCAGAGCACTCCAGGAGGAAAAGTTGCTGAGTCTCCATCTCTGGAGATGTTCAAAATCCTTACGTTCCTGTGTAACCGGGGGTAGGTAACCTGCTTTAGCAGGGGGGTTGGACTGGATAATCTCCTGAGGTCCCTTCCAACCCCCACCATTCTGTGATTCTCTGATATGATTTTGCAACTTGGAGCAACTGGGTTCTCACCTAAAAGTCCTTTTTTTATTTCCCCCACCCCCCCCTCCCCTATTAGTGTTAACAAAACAGGGGGCAGGTTCCTGATTAAGATGCACAAACAGTTCGATTCGACAACTGATGCAATAAATGTGTTGAAGTAAAATCACTGCCAAAGCTCGTTGAGGTGCTTTATGGGGCTGCTCTACGAGTGTGAAAAAAACCCCCGTTTGCTGCATATTATTAAATGATGAAAAATCCCAAGTTCGCCACCAAACCGCAACGAACGGGGCTCAACTGCCTGCAGTGAGAACATGATTGAGCCCATAGAAGTGAGGTGGAAGGGAGAGAAGGGGGGATCTTGCCCTCTGCTGCTGCTGCCGTGCTGTGCTGCAGTGATTACAGGGCAAAATGACCTAAAACAACAGCAGAGCTTCCACCCAGCCCCACCCCCCCATCACAAGAGAGACATAGAGCAGCCAGAACAAGTCCAGAGGAAGCCACCAGGATGATGCGAGAGCTGGAGCAGCTCTGCTGTGAGGACAGGCTGAGAGAGTTGGGGCTGTTCAGCCTGGAGAAGAGAAGGCTCCCAGGAGACCTTCTAGTGGCCTCCCAGTACCTGAAGGGGCTCCAGGAAGGCTGGGGAGGGACTTTGGCCAAGGGATGGTTTGGGGCTCAGTTTATTCTCTTGTATCGTTGCTATGAAGGAGGGTCTGTTAGATAGTCCTAATGCCTCAAGAAGGTCATAAAAAGAGACCTTCAGGAAGCAGAAATTATTGCACACATCACAGGGAGTACTGAGCACCCACGGTGCCCTTGGGGGTGATGCTGGAGGACAGGGTACCACGTACTGCAAGAAACCAGCCCAGTCCCAGAGCAAACCAGGTCATGGCTTGGCTACAGAAGCTTCTTCCAATACTGACCAGAGATTTATTTGCTGAGGCAGAGGAACAGTTTTCACCTGTTTCACCAAGGCAGGAGAAAGTACTGGTGCTTAAGAGACATCCTGAGCCCTCTTCTGGTGTGGGCAGCAGCGTTGGCACGCTGGCACTGATGTCCACCTGCTGAGGTGACACTTTGCTCTCTTCTCAAAACTGTGGCACCTATGTCTGCTGAGATGTAGGTACGAATAAACCATTTCAGTGGGGCAGTGAGGAGAGCAGGAAATGGCATTTTATCATCAGAGAGTTTTCTATGCCAGACAAAACACTTAACTAAGCATCACTGCGAAGGAGCTGGTTTTTTGGCATCTTACACTTCTGTGAAAAAAAAAAAAAAATCAATATTAGTTGAAAAACGCCCTTCTCCTGTTAACAGCCAGCTGGATATTGTGTATTGATGTTATTAGCTGGGCAGCACTGCTTTCAGTTCAGATCTATATTCACCTTGGCCTTGGGTCACTCGGTTCAAACCTCAGCTGTATGGTTGGGAAAGTACAAGGGGGTTCTGTTGCTTTTCTTCCACTCCTGGGCTAGGGCTTGTTTTCTCTACGCTATCTAGAAAAAAATAAAAAAATAAAAAAATAAAGAAAATCACCCTGAGCACAGACCAAAACCTGCCGTCAAGTTCTGTATGAAACAAGCAGTGCATGGGTCTTTCAACGGCCTTTCAGATAAGGAAGAAATTTCACCCATGGTGCACTGAGATAAGCTGCCATGCACAGGAGATCAATGATTTTCTCCTCTCTGTGATCTAAGCTGGACTCAGAGAAATGACGACCTTCTAGAAGCGGCTGCTGGGACCTGGCCAGGGTTGCACACGCTGTTCCCATTCAGAGGGAGCAGTGAAACCCCCCCTGTGCTTTGCTGTGGCAACGAATGTGCAAGAGTGAAGATAACAGAGAATTGGTCCCTAGAGCTCAAGGAGTCAGATGGACCCGCTCTGGGCACCAGCTAGAAGCACCCAGAGACCCACACATCGCTGGACTACAGCAGGAGAGAGGTTATCAAAGTAATCCAGAGAGAAACACCAAGCCCTGGGGAAGAAGGCAGGTTTAATATCAACCTATTTGCTGAGGAAAGTTAGGCTGGTGCCAGTGCTGTGATGGGACTGTGCAGCAATCCGGTCCTCTTAGACTCTAACTGCACCCTTGCACTTCTGCTCAGCAGCTTTCTGTCTAATTGAGTCCCTCGTGCTGGGGATGGATCTGTCCACTGCCTTGGGATAAAGAAGGATCATGAAGGATTAAGTACAAATATTATAAAAGAGATACCTAGAGAAGTGGTATTTGTGCCATCCCTGGAAAGATTCAAGGTCAGGCTGGACGGGGCTCTGAGCAACCTGATCTGGTTGAAGATTCCCTGCTCAATGCAGGGGGTTGGACTGGATGGTCTGGAAAGGTACCTTCAACCCAACCCATTCTATGATTCTATGATAAAGACTGGTTGTGTCACCGAATCACAGAATCCAGGGTTCTTCCAGGTTGGAAGGGACCTCAGGAGACCAACTAGTCCAGCCCCTCAGCCAAAGCAGGTTCCCTACAACAGGTTACACAGGAAAGTCAGTAAAATGTACTTCATCTGAAGGACTGAAAATCATACTAGGGGCTGGCCATGCAGCTGCTGTGTTAAGAGGAAGCTGCTCTGGGATTAGGTGACCTTTATTTTTAGATAGCATCTGTTAATTGAAAAAAACACAGCTTTGGGTCACCTCCATGTCACCATGAAGTGACATGTATGTTCCAGAGACTAAGACAGTTCTCCTTTGAAAACACTGGGCTTCAAAATTCCCTTTGTTTTAACAAAAAGGCACAAAAACCTGAGACACCCTCCTTCCTTTCCCCCAAATATACACCTTTTTTTTCAGCTTGGATTGAAATGATTTTGTTTTCGATGCTGTTGTCGAGCCAAAAAAGTCAGTTACTCTCCAATGCTACAGCTAATCTAGAAATGCTGCATAAATTGTCACTTACCTCAGTGCCTAATATCATGTTGCAGCTAAGCACATATTAAAAATTAGACAGGTGCTAAATGCAGCTTTAATGTTTGCACTTAAATGATGATCCTCCTCCCACTTCTTCTCTGATCCCCTCCCTTTCCTACACCAGAGTGAGGACAGAAGAATTGCTCAAGCACCTGATTCAATATTGCAGTTGTTAAAAACTCACCCTTTGCCTTCCAGCTTCTGGGCAGACACGTGGGACCTGCTGGGCTGGGTGGTGTGAGCAGCCAGGAACACCCCACATTTCACAGACTAAAGCTGTTGGGGTGAGAGATGTGAAGGTGCTGCTACTGCCATGAAGACAAAGAGGATGCATTTTGCCAAGCACCACCCTTTGAGTTATAATTCTGCAGAAACTACATTTTCTACCGAGAAATGGATGTAAGCCATGTGCAGTTTGGTATCTCGGATGGGAACAGTTGCTATGAGCTCTTTGTGCACAACAGAGAGATGGGCTGTAAATTCAACATGAATTTGGGTTTGTGGGTTAGGCAACTGCTTTTATCTAGCTGGATAATAGAGTCCAGAGAGCCCTCAGGGTTAACTGGGGTGTTCTGGGGTACACCTGCTGCAACAAGAGGACCATGAGAGTAAAAATTTTCCTCTTAGATGATCTCCTTGTATCCTGCAGGCAGCACTTGCTCAGCACCTCCCAAGAGGAGAGGATTTATCCTTCTACTCGCATGTCCATAAACCCTGATGCAACCCCAATTTGTAATCAAAACTGTCCCCAAACAGCTTCTGAATATCTTCAGGCCAAGGGATTGCTAACTCCCCACTCACCTTGTCTGTGCACAGAGCAGAACTGAACCTTCTAAAGAGAAGCCACGAATTTTATATCAAATTATCTTCACCAAGAGACACAAAAAAGCCCCACCCCGGATTGATTTCCAAAAGCCAGATGAAGTACTTGCTGTAGATAATCACTATAAAGATTAATGCCTTAGAAAATGTTTATTCTTGGAGCTCAGCCCAACAGCTCAAACCAGCTGTCAGGATTCAAGATAGTGGCCGCAGTGACGAGGGGCTCTGCACGTTGCAGAGGAGTAATGAA
>NW_010317257.1:0-21718 GCF_000700745.2 Antrostomus carolinensis | reverse complement strand
TGGACTAGTCTGAGTGGCCAACACAGAAGAGAAATTAAGCCCTGTGTTATTGGAAAATAAATGAAAGAAGAACAGTCTGGACTATTTTTGTATTGGTAAGGGGTTCATGCAGTTCACTTAGTGTCCTAAGGCTTTTAAAGGAATGGATTATTCCCAGCATTTTGGGAATGGTTAATACACCAGCCTATGGAGTCCTGCAGTAAAGACTTAATTTGCCATTAAACGCTGTAGTTGGCTTTAGAAATTCCACAGAAAGGCTCTTGCTCAATTCTATTGCTCTCCAGAGAACAACAATTTTATAAAGCATTTTTTATCCCGAGATCTCGGGGCATATTTTCTGAGAAGAGATGGACTAGAGATGCTGGCCTGCCACACACGGAGGGTGTGGGTGTGTGTGGTGGGGTCATCTAAAGGATGAGAGAAGCACAGGCTTCCCGTAGACAAGGAGCATTCAAGTGCCATAAGACCAAAGTTCAGCAAAGTACCAAAACCAAAGGCTGACATTTGTCACAGCAAAATGTTATGATCCTGAGTACCACTGACCCAGCAGACAACAACAGAGCAACAAAGCAGCAGGAGATGTGAAACCGATGTTGTCTCAGCTCAAGAACCCAAAATGGAGAGATTGGTCTGAAAAACTCTTGGAAAAAAACTGCACAGCCCCACACACCGAGCTGTCCCCAGGGCTGAATGCAAAGTTGAATGAAGCCAAGGTTGGGTTTGACTATGCTGATGGCTTTGGGAGGTGACCACCGGACGTGTGTAATGTACAAAGACTTGGATCTTGAAAACTTCCAAAAATGAATTGTATTAATCATCTTATGATGATTACACAGTAGTGAAAGTAAATAGGTATTTTTAGCTCCTCAAACACAAGAAAGAATCATGCCTTTCTTCAACAGCTTAGAATTAGGAATCTTTGCCCACCTAGACAACTGATTTATTAGTTAGAAGTTTTTTTTTTCCCCATGAAAAATGATGAAAGCAAAGGTTCTGATGGGAACTTTAGGGTTTGAGGAGAAAAACCCTACAGTGTCTATCTAGTCCTGGCAAACCAGAGTGCTTACAGCACCTGTCCCAACATTACATTTTTCTTCTAGAGAGTTATAACATAATTTATACTAAGAGTTTTAAAATTGAAACACTTCTAAAAGCAGAACTTGCCAGATGCTGTGTAATTTTTTACTTTGTTTTGTGTTAAAATTAAGTTAAAATTAAGGTGTTTTTTTTTTTTTTCTCCTTTATATGCATAAGCAATTTCTAAATTTTGATAATCCCCTAAGAAGCAGAGGCTGCTGTGGAATGTCTAGAGAATTGCTGATGATAGAAACAGTGAGATTAAGATACTTTGGATGGCAGAAACATGACTGATAAATCTGTCCATTTAATTTCTACCTGTTCTTCTGCTGTTCCCAACTTTCCAGCTCTGCTACAAGCTCCAGCTATTCCAGTCTATTGCTGCCTCATTGGCAAAGACACAAACCAAAGCTTCAAGAGTTTCTGGAGCAGAAAGTTAAGACATTCTGCTTTTCCTCCCCTACTCCAAGTTAACGGTTGAAGTGAGTTTTTGTTAAATCAGTTGAAGTGTTTAACCCTCAGCACCCAGCATTAGGTGGGACTCACATATGAGGAGCATTGGTTTTTTAGGTCTTGCTGAGCAGTGCACTGAATTGCTGTCCACTGACAATAGCAGCAACAATTTCACTTTTAAGCTCGCCTCATTGGTTTCTGAACACTTTTAAGATATTGACAAAACTGTCAATATTTTATTTTTACTTTTAGCCTTTCAGATGCATGTGGAGAGTAATTCTGGGAAAGAAGGATTTAGAAAGAGATGTTACCATGAGCCTGAAAACTATTCTTCCATTTAAGATGGCAGAACGTGCTCAAAAGTTTCTGCAAAAAGAAAAGAAAAATCATGTATTTTCCAACCAAAACACCAGCATGAGAAACTCAGCAGTAAAATAATGGACTCGTTTCACTCAGGCCTTCTCAAAAGAGTACTTATAGCATGAGCTAGTGGATGGCTGAAAGCGTATAGAATAATTGGAACATAAGGCACGTCTTCACATCCACAACCTCTCTGCATCCAGCACAGAACACGCTGCCAATGTCCTAACCACATCCCCCATCCACTTCTCCCCTTGTCCCCAGAAACCCCAGGCTTTCTTGCCCCAGCCCTCACATAGCTACCAAAGGTGCAACTCTGGCCAGTCTTGCTTTGAATTTTGCATGCCCACCTTTGTGAACACTTTCAGGCTTTTATTTCCCACTCTGCATCTCCAGGAACCAAAGGTGAATGGCATGAGCCACCAACATCTCCTGTCTAAAAGTGAGCAAGTACTTTGAGAAAATGGAAACAGATTGTCTGCCTCAAAATCACAAAGTCCATGAACCTCCTGAAGCCCAGTCAAATGTTACAAAAGCCCAAGTCTATCTTTCCCCTTTGACTGGCATATTTCATACCCCACTCTCTCGCTCCCATTGTCCCTGCAGAAGCGACAATGACAGGCTGTTGTCACAATGGGATTCATAAATGGAATTGCATTAAGTAATTTCTCTCAAGTTTTCTCCAGCACAAAAGAAAAATAAAGTTTATGCGTGAAATGGCCCAAATAAAATTTAATATAGGAGAAATACCAATGAGGCATAGAGGAAACTAAACCCAAACTACGAGGTTTTTTTTATTATATTGTCTTCCAGAGTGAAGAAAAAGGTCTGACCAGCTAGTGAGATGCCAGCAGTGTTACCAGGCAGGAAGAAATGGGGTCCTGGTACATTGCTCATGACATTTCAAGACCAGATCTCAGCTTCATTCCAGAAATACAGAAAACTCAGGTTGTATAAGAGTAGTGGTGGTCAGTGCTCAGTCACATGACAAATTTTTAAATTTAATTGTGCATGCTTACGAACAAATGCAGACAGTGTGCCAGGACTTCTGGCTCTGTAGAAAATTTTCTGGGAGATACCTCTATGCTTTCCACCCATGGTTTGCCATGGAGTCCCTATGCTGTTTTCCATCTCACATTATTTTAGGGAGCTAATAGGCAGGTGGAGGGCAGGACAACAATGGCAGCAGCTTTTACTACTGGGCAATTAAATATTTTTCTCTTGAGCGCAATCACAGCACGAAAGGTAGAAGGAGAAAGGATGTGAACTTACAGCTTCCACATGCTCCATCAGAGTGACCAGCTGTACTGCTGGCAGGAGGTCACCCACGGCTGTATTTCTGAGTTACAAAAGCATTACATGCTTTTGTCATTTGCTTTTGTTCTGGATATAGTTTCCAGAGCTGTTCTGGAAACATAAACTTGAATAAAAGGACTGCAAAGGTTTAAAATCACCATTCTTGTTTCCTGCAAACTGGTCCTATGGTGGTCAGAGGGTGAGGGGCAGCTCATTGCAACTACAGGACTGCTCAGCCTCTGCTACAGAGCAATTACAACACTTTTTGGTAGCCTTCTGTCTCAGAATCATGTTAATTTAATTCCTTAAAACCAAGCTTTTAAAATGCTGTGCTGGTATACAGCTAAACCAGTGCTGTTAAAATGACCAGGTTCTCTGTGTTTAGAGGAGTAACTGAGAAAGGTGCTTAGTCCTCTTGTCATTTCTCCTTTTGTTACTACAGAAAGACCTTCCTTCCCCCAGTTTTGATGGCAATTAGATTTTTTAGTTCAGTCTGCACCTAAAATACCATTGTGAGTACCAGGTTGGGATTATGATTATAGAGACTGCAGAAGGAAGGGACAGGGAGACAAAAGAGGGTTTGCTTCTACTGCAGGGTAACTGTGAAGGGCTGTCAGATAGACTGTAATGTAACATTTTCCCATGACATTTACAGAGAGGAGGAGGAACAGTCCAAACTGGAAGAGCCTTCATTGTACAAACAATACCACAGTCTTTTAAGAAAAAGAATCACCAGCTTCCAGGTGGAAATACCAGTTTAGCCTACGTCCCATGAGGATCCCAAAGCACCATAAATGTCAGCCAGTTTAGTCTCACGGTCTCCTTTTGTAGTAGGGATCAGCCCTTGTTACATAATGAAACACATGCAAGTCCTAAACAGAACAAAAGTCACCCAAAAAGCTTGTGGCTGTGGTGGAAACAGACCTGGCAAGTCTTGGAAATTAGCATGAAATTCAGCTCCTCCCAGCTTCAAAGTCTTACAAACGCCTCTGGGAGCGGTAACTTCATGCACAGGGCAGTCCCTTCTTGCATGTGTAGAGGGTCACAGGCACAGATGTCCTCACGGTCAGGGTTTTATGGCTTTTTTAACTTTAACTTGAGCCAGCAGAGAGTCCAGGTCTGGGCATCTGGCCTGGATCAGCACCAGTGTGGCCAGTAGGACCAGGGAAGTTCTCTTCCCCCTGCACTGGGCACTGGTGAGGCTGCAGCTCGAGTGCTGGGTTCAGTGTTGGGTCCCTGACTCCAAGAAGGACATGGAGGTGCTGGAGCGTGTCCAGAGAAGGGCAACGGAGCTGGGGAAGGGTCTGGAGCACAAGTGTGCTGAGTTCCCGGCTGAGGGAACTGGGGTTGTTGAGCCTGGAGAAAAGGAGGCTGAGGGGAGACCTTCTGGCTCTGTGCAAGTCCCTTGGAGGAGGGTGGAGAGAGGTGGGGGTGGGTCTGTTCAACCAAGGACCAAGGGACAGGACAAGAGGAAATGGTCTCAAGTTGCACCCAGGGCAGTTGAGATGGGATGTGAGGAAGAATTTCTTTGCTGAAAGGGTTCTGAGGCATTGGAAGGGGTTGCCCAGGGCAGTGGTGGAGTCCCCATCCCTGGAGGGATTGAAGAGTCGTGTAGACATAGTGCTGAGGGACATGGGTTAGTCAGGGACTGGTCAGTGTTGGGTTCATGATTGGACTCCATGAGCTTAAAGGCTTTTCCAATAAAAGAAAATAAAATAGAACAAAAAAACCAACAAAAAACCCCAACCCCCAAACTTCTTAACTTTACTCAAACAAGCTGTGATTGAAGTTAATCAAACTTCTCCCAAGGCAGGAAAAAAAAAACAATGAAACAAAACACAGAGTACAAGCAGGATCTCACTTGCCCTGCATCTTCTCTTTTAACCAGCACAAAGCAAGCACACAGCCACTTTTCTTATGCCAAAACATTCTGCAGTTCGCTCTCCACCAGAGACAGCAACGACACAAAGTACACGGCCCGGGAGATTCATACTGGAATGGAGCATCATCTATTTATATAAGTGCCCCTATGGAAAGCAGGGTGTATTTGTAAGAGCACAGATGTTTTTTTGTATTTTACTCAAGTATTTTCTTCTCCTGAAAGGCACTTACTCTGGGACGGTTAACAAGACAGATTAATTCATGTGGATCCTTGCAGCAGAGTAAGGCTGTCACTGGTGGGGAGAGAGGTTTGATTATATTATTCCCTATTGTCAACACAGGCACTTTATAATAGATTTATGGCTAATAAAATCTTTTAGTAGTAGAGGGTCCTTGAGTTTCAATTTTGAACCTTTGGCCCTTGCTCAAATCACCAGCAGATGCAAGCATTAATAAAACCAAATAGCACGTGGATACTAAAGAGGCATATGGCTGGGTACTCAATAAAGGCAGTAAAACACAGGAGAGGGATCTTTACAATCTGGTTTGACCTAATGGAATCATTCTTTCAATAATAAAATTACTCTTTTACTGAAACATGATACAGCATATCTCAGATGAGTGAAACAATTCCCAGAAAATTCAGGAGTTTAGGGTTGGTGTTGCTCAATGGCACGCTGTCATTTGAAAACCTTCCGTGAATTCACAGACTGATGAGGAAAAAATCAAACTATGGCTAAGGAAGCAAACAGGTGGAAAATAAAGAAAACACAGGACTTTGTGGAAAGTTTCCTTTATGAAATGATCTCTTTTCAGCTAGTGGCTCTGCCTGAGATGCAGAATCCAGGATAGTCTGCCAGAAGGTTTGGATCTCTTAAACCTTTCCTTCAATTCAACCCAGAGATCCTTCAAACCATAGACTCCAGGTACAATTTAATCTTCAGTTCTCTGCTGATCTCTCCTCACCTACTGTGTTATCAATAAGCTGTGACACCAGCAGGCAAAGCAATGAAAAACTCCTTAACTGACCACGTTCAGAAATCCAGTCCCTTTCCTCCAGTCCCAGGTACGCAGCCCGTGTCTGCATGAGGAGTGCTAAGTCCAGGAACAGAAGGCAGCAGTTCTACTCACCACTACTTTGATGCCCTACAGAGAAAAATCCTCTCCTTGCCCACATCCAGCAGATCTGTCATGGGATTTACAACCCAGCACAGGTGCAATCACATCCAGGTGGATGTGATTTACCTCTGAGTCTGGATTCACACCCAGATTTTGCCAAGAAAAATTCTATGCCAGCAGCAGTGCAGACCACCAGCAGCTTGTAGAGAACTCTCTACTTCTCCACATCAGTTTTTAAAAGCTTGTCAAGTGCCACAACATTGGTGAAGGGTTTAGAGGGGAAGGGTGTGAGGAGAGGCTGAAGTCACTTGGATTGTTCAGCCTGGACAAGAGGAGACTGAGAGGAGATCTCATGGGGGTCTAGAACTTCCTCCCAAGGGGAAGAGGAGGGGCAGGTGCTGATCTCTTCTCTCTGGCCACCAACGAATGCCAGGAGCAGAGGAAATGGCAGGAAGATGGGGCAGGGGGGGGGGGGGGGGGGCATGTTGAGGCAGAGGGTGGTGGAGCACTGGAACAGGCTCCCCAGGGAGGTGCTCATGGCACCAAGCCTGACAAGATTCCAGCAGCATTTGGCCAAGGCCCTCAGGGCCATGGTGTGAATGTTGGGCTTGTCCTGTGCATGGACAGGAGTTGGACTCCATGATCCTTGTGGGTCCTTCCAGCTCACAACATCCTATGAGTCTATGATTCTAAGTGTTCTAAGTGCATTGGGCATGTGCCTGAGACTTGTTCAGCAAACCCCCAGCTACACAAATGAGGGTGGGCACTACCTCTGCCATCCTGCCTGCACTTTGCCCAGGTAGTGGGCAGCTCAGGACCTGCACAGCCACTGCTGACAGCAGTGAGCACAGCATTGCTTCTGGATGGGAGCACAAGTCGGTGTGAGCTTTGCTTTTTTATTGCCCTTGGGCTCTCAAGGGTTTGATGTTGCCCTCTGCAGCATCAACATAGAGACTTAGAGAACAGCCATCACAGTGCACACTGCTGGGGGGCAAAAAAGCTCCCAAAATGCAACTTAGTCTTTATGGGCATGAGAAGAGATCACGCCAGTAACTGCCAGAACAAGCCAGAGCACGTGAGGTGGTTTCAGACTAGAGGCTGCCATACGCATCCAGTGTACTACAAGTGAGTTTTGTTGCTAATTAAATCCTTTCTCTTGATTATTTATAGCCCTCTATTTACTGGCTCATTGATTTTAGAGGCCATGTTAGTTTTCTTTTTTACATGTCTGTCTGAATGGCGAGATTATAACTTATTACACAAAGAACAAGTGAATTGGTGTCAGAGTGATCTATTACACAGCTGGTCTGTGAGCAAAGGGCCCCTGTCTTTGACTTTGGCATGCTGAGAAGACAGGGAAAGATGCTGAGCCCGGTTCATTTGGTGCAAAATAAGATTGTCATCCCTGTCAGTGGCTGTTTTGGGAAGCTTAGGACATTGGATCCATGCAGTTTCTTCTAGTGCTGGCTGACGGTTAGAGGGGGGACAACTGGGGAGGTGGAAACAGAAGTTGTCAGTGAAACCACAAGGGGCATCGGATCGTAAAAAGATCAGGGTGTTTGCTGCCCATAATAAGAAAATTATGGGATGCTAATTGAAATTAGCAGGCAGCAGGCTTGAAAACAAGAGGAAGCTGTTCACACATGTCCCAGTGAGGTGGACCTCTGCCACAGGTTGCTGTAGGAGCTAGGGATTTGCATGATTTCAGAACTAGAGAAGCTAATGGGAGAAGACAGCCCCTGAAGAGATCCTAAACACAAAGTTGCTCTGGTTTAGGAAACCCCACGAGTCACTGTGGGAGAGTTCAGGGGAATCAGCACTACATGCCTCCCATGTTCTCACTGCCTGCTCTTGGCAGCTGCTGTTGGCCACCATCAGATGGAGAAAAGCCTGAGCCAGGAGAACTGCTCCAAACTGACCTTAATTGAGTTAAAGCTAAAAAATCAAAGAAGCAGCTGGGAAGCACATTTACACTGGCCACCTGAGGCAATTTTCTGAGCAGAAATGTCCTGCAGAGGCAATGCTGCAGCAGCAAAGGCTGCCTCTCACCACATGAGCAACCACGAAACCCTCTTGCCCCACGTGAGCCTCACCCAAACCCACTGAGAGAGCGTAGACCAAGTGCTACAAATACATTAACTCCAATGTGCAAGAGTAAGAAGGTTGCATTTACACCTACCAAGACCTTTGGTTTAAAGGATTCAAATCCATTTCCCAGAGTGAACGTCCCTTTCATGGTGTATTTACGTGGCCTTTCAGCATCAGTACCTTTAGATGAAGCACTTCCAGTTGTTGCACCACCATGTAGCTGGGAGCTATTAGCACTCTGGCAGGGAGCTGGAGCTGGGTTGCATGTCACAGAGTGGGGGGTTATGCCTGCCCAAGGATAAAACAGCTGCTGTGGTCTCCTCAAAGAGCCAGCACATGCCTCCCAGTCACAGGAGGGCGAGGGTTCAGAGACCACGTCTGTCATTACAGCTGCAGCAGACACACTGGGAAAAGCAGTTAAATCTTTTCGTTCACACAACAGCTCAGGACTGACCCAGCACACTGACTTGTTTCAGTGCTGCCATCACCACTCTGAAGATGAATGACAGAGATGTGGTGGGAATCAGACAACATATGAAATCAGGAGGATCTGGAGCCATGCCTGTTAGGGGAAGATGTTGGTTGAAGCACAAGCTTGACCCTTGGGTAGGTTTTGAGACCACCTGAGTGCCTGTACCCAAGCCTTTAATAAAATTTGGGTTTTAAACTCCAGCTGTAAAGTGGCAGCAGATCTCTTGCTGCACTTGCTGGGGGGTATCTGCACATCTCTCCACACACCAAAGCAGCAAAACCTCCGTCCAAACCAAAGCCTCTCTCAGACCCTGTAAGGTCTTTACGACTGCAGACAAAGAAAAAAAACCCAACAAACCAACCTTGTGCTGTTGTGAAGCTGCAAAGCTGACACTTTTTATTGCTATTCTGGGGAATTCTTCCAAGTGTTGAGTTGCCCATTGCTATGTCAGCTTGTACCTGACCTTTAAATTTACCGTATTTGCAAGAAAAGAGAACAGGTTCCTTCCCTCTGCTCCCCAATTGTTTTGTGCTTAAAAGAAATCAACTTTTGTTTCAATAATCATAAACACAAAAGGTTCCCCAGAGGGCTGTTCAAGACTCCAAGCTAGTTAAAAAGAACATTTGCATGAATTAAAGAACAACGACAAGTCACCACTGATCTAAGCTTCTTTCTAGTGCTTAACTAGTGCCTGTAGGTGGGGAAAAGCAAGATGGATCAGTAGGAGGTAAGAAAGACGAAAACTGGGATGTTTGTTCTTCTTTACAAGCGTGTTTCTCAAGCAGCAGCTGGGGGAACAATACCTGTCCTTCACCGGCCACGTGGTCACTTTATGCCTCTAATAAAGCATAAAGGACAACAAGCCTCTCTACAACGGCTCATACTTTTTGTCTCTGCGAGACAGCTTTGGGATTAAGCTTTGGGAATGAAGGCAGCTTTCATGCTGATTCCCGTTATTCAGAGCTGCTGCAGCACAAGTGAGGACGGCAGAGCTGGCTGTGGTGCTGCAAGGGCCACGTTGGGCACCATCCCTCATCTCACACAAGGAGCTTTGCCTTGGTTCTTCCATCACAGACCCTGGATGAAACTCCCACCAGCGTTGAAGCCTCCCTGAATTACATGGTAGGAATAAAGCCCACATGTGTGGCTCTTAAACACACAGGTACCCACTAACACACACAAACCACACTGGTTGCTCATGCCTATCACTGAATCACAGAATGTCAAGGATTGGAAGGGACCTTGAAAGATCATCCAGTCCAATTCCCCTGCCAGAGCAGAAACCTAAATGAGATCACACAGGAAGGCGTCCAGGTGGGTCTTGAATGTCTCCAGAGAAGGAGACTCCACACCCTCCCTGGGCAGCCTGTCCCAGGGCTCTGGCACCCTCACTGGAAAGAAGTTTCTTCTCAAGTTTAAGCAGAACCTCCTGTGTTCCAGCTCACACCCACTGCCCCTTGTCCTACCATTGGGCATCACTGAGAAGAGCCTGGCTCCATCCTCCTGACGTTGGCCCTTAACATAGTTATAAACATTAATGAGGTCACCCCTCAGTCTCCTCTTCTCCAAGCTAAAGAGCCCCAGCTCCCTCAGCCTTTCCTCAGCAGGGAGATGCTCCACTCCCTTCATCATCTTGGTGGCTCTGTGCTGGACTCTCTCCAGCAGTTCTCTGTCCTTTCTGAACTGTGGGGCCCAGAACTGGACACAATATTCCAGATGTGGCCTCACCAGGGCATGCCTATGTCTTACTAGTGTTTCTTTTTCTCACATCAGACCTTATTTATAGACATCTGACCTCAACAAGTATGTACAGCTACATATATGACCTGCCTATACCTGGAGACCCCAGTATTCCCAGCACACAACCCCCTGTCAGGGGACAGTCACAGCACAATTCTGCAGAAAGGAATGAAGGTCTTTATTTGAGGAGGGGGAGATCGGTAAGTCACTAATGGGGAGGGGAGTGGCATCTCCCCCAGTGTGTGTTGATCAGTCTGTGCTCTAATAAATGCTTCCAACAGCAGAAATAACGATTGCTGTCAGTGTTCTGGGATGAACTGGCTGTGACCCAGTGATCAGCCCCCTGTCCCTGTGCCTGATACTGCTGTGACACTGCAGCTCGTGGAGCAGGAGCTTGTGTGACTGCCCATGGATGGTGGAAACAGCTGGACACTGGGAATCCAACCCAGCAGCCAACAGATGTGAGCAGGGGTGAGAGAGCACTTCCCTCCATGGCTGATATCCTCCGTGCCTCGCTGGGAACACTCACCCAGGCAGGGATGGAGACAGCAATTTAATTTCAAACTCCCTGGAGGGACCCCCACAATGAAAGCTCTGCAGAAGGAGATGCTCTGCTCGGCTACTGCCATTCACAAGTAAATATTTTTTTCCTAGCACAGCAGCACTGTGTTTATCTGAGAGAGCTGCAGCATTTCCTTTAGAGGCAGAGCAGACTGGACCACCATTTCACAAGCTGAGAAACTCTGATCTGGGGGAGCTTTAACCTCCAGGGAGCAGCTATAGGAGCCACCTCACTGGCATTTCCAAACCAGATCAATACACAACGGCAACCAGGCACCAGGTCCAGCTTCCTGCTTTTTAGGAGCACCTAAGCTTGTCATTCCTTGCACTTCCCTTCCTTGTACCTTCCTGAGGAATTACATTTAGAAATAGCAGCTCTGGGACTTACAGAGGGATGATGCTGGGTTGGACTAGATAATCATAATGGTCTTTTCCAACCAAACTATTCTATGATTCTATGATCAGGGCTGCTCATCCCTTGGAACATCATCTGGTGGCTGTTGTTCTAATGTCAAATCCTCCATCCCCTCCCTCGCTCTGCATCACTGGCACCATTTGCCACCCATGCAGGATCACAGCAGTGTCCCTGTGGTTGCATTTCCCGCTTTACACCAAAAAGGTGTCTCCTTGCACATCCTACAGCGGATGAAGCCTTTCCACTCATTGCCAAACAAGGAAGGCAGCATCTTTCCAGGTTCAAGTGTTTTATAGGATTTTAAATAATTACCTTTGCTACCCTCTCCAAACACGTGCTTCAAGTGACTTTGATAACGCAGTTTCACCACAAATCTCCTGCCGCAGGGAGAGGAGCTGTGCTACCATGCTGCTTTGTTCCCACCACACGCTATTTCCTTCAGGGAATTTACTTTACAGCTGAGAGGAGCTCAACACAAAGGAAAAGGATTTTTAAAGTTTGTTCTGGGAGGAGAACAGTCAGGTTAGTTAAGTGAAACAGTTTCTTGCATGGCCAAAATCCACATCAATAGGACTCGAATGCTTTGTCCTACTTCTCCTGAGGAGTCTTCTTGCTGTCAGACACACAGAGAGAGTGGCCAAGGGAGGTTGGTTGTGCTCAGAAGCTCAAACCTGATGCCATTAACTTATTTTTGAGAAACAGCAACACACAAGTGTAAGGTGTATTATCACTCTTTACAGCAGAGGGGAACGCAAAGCTGTTTGCTGTTTTTTTTTTCCCAGGGCAACTGGCCAAGGCAGAAAGCTGACTGGTGTGGATGGCCATGCAGGTGGGTTGCCACCTGACATCCATTGTGTTGCCAAACTTTCAGATATGCATCCACAAAATCAGCAGTCTGATACATACTAGAGGAGACCCAACCTTTCTCCTCTGTATCAGTATGGTGGATGAAGCATGGGATGATGATATCATCTTTGACAGTCCAATCCCACTTTCAAAACTACTTGTTCATACTCTGCTGGGCACCTCCTGCTCCTGAAAGCCATTCAGAGAGGCTTAGTTTTAGTGCAGCTCTACCTGACCATCATGCTCTTATTTACGCCTGAGTTTTGATGAAGGGGTCTATGTCACCTCCCTGGAGTGAGGAGAGCCAGGACACCAGGTTGAGCTCCAGCTAAACTTCTATATGAGCCTCTGTGAGCAGTGGTAAAGTAAAATGTGAGCTCTGAACAACAGGATCCCAGGTGAGGACTGGAATTGTTTGCCAGATCTGGTAGATGACCAGCATTTCTACAAGGACATTGGGGTGAGGAGGGACAAATGCCATTCATGGAATGTGTAGTGACTAATTAATCCAGGGAATACTGCAAAAGAATGATTTGTCTTTGAGGAAAGCATTTAAACACCTGAGATAACAAGCCCTTTTCACCTAAGAAAAAATAACCATGCTGACATATCTTACATTTCCAAACTCTTGTTTGATCCTTTGCAAGATCCGGGAAAACAGAAAGGCCCAGCATCATGGGTATCTGATCAATACACCTAAACCCCACTTTCACTTTGATCTCACACCAGGTCATGGTTAGTTTTTGAAGTGTAAATAGTGCTTTTGAACACTTAATCTTCCCTTAAAGCCTGATTATGGGGAGAGACTGAGCTGTTCAAACACTGGAGGGCAACTAAACTGATGCCAGACCTGATGGCCAGCACTAGGATGTCAACCTGCTCTCCTCTCCCCATCACCCAACTCTTTCCAAGGAGCCTGACTGGTGTTGTAGGCAGACTGGAAAGGACAGACCCCAGCAAACTCCATCTAATCCCAAAGCAGTCACTTGCTTTTTTGGGCAACTACCAGTGCCTGAGAGTCAGAGCATGCGTGGACTGAACAAAGCCAGCCAAAAACCTGACCCCAGGTAGAGCACTCCACAGCCACAGACCCCATCCCACTCAGGCTCAGACATTTTTGACAACCGTAGGGAGCAAAGAGAGCCTTGGAACACTGGGCTTCATCCACCTGCTTCCATAGATAGAGGTCCCATCTATCTATCTGCAGAAGTTCCTGATCAGTACAATGATATATCAGCATTCCCTCCACTACTAAGAAGAAAAATTCATTAGGATATGCAAGGCTCCCACTTTTGCAAGAAGAGCCTATATTAAATGAGCCACTTCAATAAGATAGCCAAGTTATAATCAGCATTGCTAATCTTCTCCCGAGTCTGAGTTATACAGATGAACAATACAGCCCCTGAAAACTACTGCTGTGAGATTCCCTTCAACGTATTTCTGAAGCAATTTGCACAAAGATCTTCCCAATCACCAGTCCTCAGCTATCAGCTAACACAGCAGCAGCAGCCTGCCAGACAGCCAGACAGCAAAGCTTGTGCAGGATTTATATAGCTTGGGAGGGGGAGGGTGGCTCAACGTTTGGGCAGAGGATTCATAAAATCATAGTGGTTGGAAAAGACCTTTAAGATCATCAAGTCCAACCATAAACCTAACTCTGCCAAGTCCACCTCTAAACCATGTCCCTCAGCACCTCATCTACCCATCTTTTAAATCCCACCAGGGAAGGTGACTCCACCACCTCCCTGGGCAGCCTGTTCCAATGCTTGACCACCCTCTTGGTGAAGAAGTTTTTTCTCATATCCAATCTAAACTTCCCCTGGTGCAACCTGAAGCCAGGAAGGGATGAAGTTCAGGGAAGGGACTGGTCAATCCCAGTGACTCATGGATGCATGGTATGGATTAGTAATGCCAAGCAAAGCAAGAGGGTTTTTAAGGCTGAAGCTGAAAGCTTGCTTCTCTGTTTTCTGCTCTGAGCATGTTGGTGTCCCCTTGGTTCAGGGACAGGCAATGTAATTATTAAGAATCACAGAATCATAGAATACCGGGTTGGAAGGGACCTCAAGGATCATCTGGTCCAACTTTTTTGTGAAGGTTAAGAGCTGTGGAAGAAAACATGCCCATCTTTGCAGCTGGGGTACTCCTGAGATGGGACTGAGCCTTCCTGGAGCTGCGTCTGGTGCTCACCTGGGGCTTTTGAGTTTCAGCAGCCACGGGATGAGTTCAGCCCACGCCAGGCAGCTGCTGGCAGGGTACCTGCTTGCTGAGAAATTCCCAAATTTCATCTGTTCACGTCAGGTAAAGGCAGAACAAATGATAAATGGAGATCAGATAAAGGGGGGAAGAAACCTCACCGAAGACTGTAACAGTTTCTGGTGACATTTGAAGTTAGTTTTTCTCTTGGATCTGTGGACTCTCTGCCCTTTTATAAGCATTCAGCTATGTTTGGATGATATTCTCCAAACTGTAAGGTTTTGTTTGTTTTTCTTACTGGAAACTAAGGACATGTCAGGTCTTGATGAAATCATCACTCTTCACTTAAAGCACTGAAGTCCTTTATCCAAGTACAACCAAAGGGCAAGGCACAGACTTGCCCTGACCTCTGCTTTCAGAGATCTCCAAGAAACATCAGCATTTCAGGCTGTCTGTATTGTTTACCATATCAGGAAGGAATGGAGGCTTAGCAACAATATCTATTTATCAGTCCACCTGTCAGACAAATAAAGCAGCTGTATTAATCATAATCAGCCCAACCCTTATCTGAAGCACAATCTTGGACTGAGCCATGCATGATCAGTCTTGGTTGGCCAGGTGGTAGGAAAGCAGAAGGAAATGAAAACTTCGTTAGGTCAGAGGCTTGGGCCAACTCGGGATGTGTGGAAACAATAAACAGTCCAGAGGAATTTCTCAGGA
The DNA here is from genome assembly GCF_000700745.2 of Antrostomus carolinensis. NCBI lineage: Eukaryota > Metazoa > Chordata > Aves > Caprimulgiformes > Caprimulgidae > Antrostomus > Antrostomus carolinensis. Next base: position 6,497 of record NW_010317257.1, on the reverse strand, counting down.
AAAGGAAACAAAGTCAATTCATTTGTTTTGATTTACATTTTTAAAGTTAAATTCAATTGCAGTTTTAAATTAAACTCAGTTTAATCACACTGAGGTTTTGGGAAGAAAGCTGCAATGTCCTCATAATCTCCAACACAACTAATTGCACAGCGTTGCCCATGGGCTTGTATCTTTTTGGTCCAACCCACCCATAAGCAACACTGAAGTAGTCACTTAATGTTGGTCAAATCACCAGGTAGGATCTGTAGCTTCCTCTTTTACCATCACTTGTTCCAGTGGGGACAACACTGGCACAGTGTGCTCCATTTTGGGACACCACAACTAGAGATAAAGCTAAAGAGCAGAATCATAGAATCATAGAATGGTTAGGATTGGAAGGGACCTTAAAGATCATCACCTTCCACTCGACCAGGTTGCTCAAAGCCTTATCCAGCCTGGCCTTAAACACTTCCAGAGGAAATAAAAAGAGGCAGGGTTTGGAGGTACCAGTGCCTGTGGCTCTAAGCTGAACTGAAGGTCACCCCACAATGGATGGGCTGATGTTAACCTGAGCACCAGGTCTCCCCTCTAAGATGGAAATGACTGACAGCACAGTGATGGCTTTTAACGTGTTGACAGTCAATGTTGCAGGAGATGCTACAGCTCATTTCTGTTCAGGCAACTTGTATGGATGATGAATGTTCTTTAATAGCTGCAATATTTAGTGTTTAATGTAAAATCACTCGCTCCTAATGCTTTGCACTTGCAAGGTTATGAAACTCGATTTACGCCTGACTGCAGAGTTGACAAATCCACGCTAGTCCTCAGCCCAGGTACCTGCATGGCAAAGATAAAAGTGGGGAAAATCTTCTCCACCTCATCCCACCTTTTATACTTTTCCACCAAGATCTTTCCTCTAAACAGCCCCCAAATCAGCTGAGGTTATATTGGTAATAGACTCCCTACACCTTCCCTTAAACGTTGTCTCACATGTGCTTCAGCAACGGATGAAGAAAACACTCCCACCCAGAAAAAACACCCTGTGCAGCAAAAATCTCTTGGCTTCTGACTTTCCATCCTTCCCACAACTATGTTTTGTGGTTTTCCCATCCAGAACTCAAAGGAGTTGACAGCGGAAAAGGACCTTGAAGGGAGGAAGGGGGCACCAGTCTACATTTGAGGGGGACTAAAGGGCTCCAATTTGACAGCCCAGTGCCCCACACGTTGGCCCAGGCTCTGTGCCAGTACGTGGAGGTCTGGAATGGTACCAAGGACATTGTAATGCAGCTCGGCTTTTGGAACAAGAACAAATACAATTTCTTGGAGGGATGGTTGCTTAAAATCCAGAGAATAACGTCAAGAGCACAGCAATCCACTGCCGTTACTGTCATTTATTTTGTGCTGCTGGTGGTTGCCTAAGGGGAAAAATAGGCAGAGATTTGAAAGACAGTGCTAATTTAATTTGCCAGTATGAATAAAGATAAGACTGTAAAGCATGTTAATGAAGCTACAGTATCACATAATTCACATGCAAGGGAAACACTGCCTTTCTCGGATCACGATTGTCTTTTCCACATTCAAAACTGATTAAAACAGGATGAGGGCATTTCATTACACGCCCTCCCATGAAAGCCAATATTCTTCCAGGGATGCTGGGGTACATTTAGAAAAAGCTGTAGGAGTAAAGGTAGATGCCTATTGCCATGGTCAGTTAAATGAAACTGCATTCACCATATCAGCAAACTTAACCAGCTCACACCTGCTTCTCTTAGTTTTATGCCTCTGTGGAATTCTTTCTCTCTCCCTGTCTCCTTCGTTTGTCAATTGACAAAAGAAAACAGCCCAAATTACGTTAAAAAAAAAAAGTAATACAAACCTCAGGGAGTAAATTAGGTCCCTAGAAGAAGGGGAAAGATTTTCTTCTCAGTTAAGCAGATTAGAATTTAGAAAAATCAAAATTCTGGGCAGCAGATGAAAGCTCTTGCTGGCTCCCTGAAGCACCCATGAGGTTCCTAGGCATGAGTTTCCATCAGGTCCTGGCTTCACAAAGCAGGGACGGTTTCTTCTGTATCTGTAAAGAGAAGATGACTCTGCTCCTTACAGATATGAAGGCTTGTGCTTTTCACTGAGATCAGTGGGAAATCAGTTCCCAATTCTGTAAAAGAATAGCGAGCCCATGTCTTCAACTCAGAAAGAAAAGATATTATTAATAAAATTAATTACCTATCACAGAATCACCTGGATTGGAAAAGCCCTTTAAGCTCATCGAGTCCAACCATGAACCCAACACTGACAAGTCCCCGACTAACCCATGTCCCTCAGCACTGTGTCTACACGACTCTTCAATCCCTCCAGGGATGGGGACTCCACCACTGCCCTGGGCAACCCCTTCCAATGCCTCAGAACCCTTTCAGCAAAGAAATTCTTCCTCACATCCCATCTCAACTGCCCTGGGCATAACTTGAGGCCATTTCCTCTCATCAAACACCCTTAATCTGGATTTAATTGCATGAGAAAGATGGATTTGCTGGTCTAACCCATGGGGTAGAAGAGAATTTAAGGAGATTTTAGAAAAAAGAGTAAAAGCACTTTCACTGATAGGTAAGAGAGGATCAACAAGGCACTCAGGAGCACTGTCCATGACTACCTGACTCACAGCCTGGGTGTGTGCCCTGCAGTGTCAGTCAGGCTCCTCTGGGACAGGCAGTATGTTCAGTTTGAAGATATTTTGAGGCTGTTGTGCAGTATTGCTGGCACAATGACTCAACCCCAGAGGGATGTTACAACATGAGCCACAAGCCCTGTGCTTCCTTGAGCACCGAGATGTCTGTTTTGTGCCTCTCTGAGGTTTCTCTTAATTGGCAAAATTGCCCAGATTGAAAGCACTCTTCAGGATAGGAAATTACAGCACGAACAACATGTATCTGTGCCCTTTCACTTTAAAAATGCACAGATAATAGTCTGCTGTCATCATCTGTCTGATGTGATCACAGAAAGCTTTAGGAAAAGCACTGGGAAGAAGTCTTAGCCCCACTGCTCAGCAGCACCACACTCTGCTGCCAGCAGGACACAAGGACACCATGTGTGGCACAGACTGAGACTGGGTTTAGAAGAGGGGGAGGCAGAAAATTACCCAGGCTTTAATTTAGCCATCACTGCTATGGACCCCCCAGATTTATTATTTTTTTTTTTAAAAAGGTTTTAAGGACTGCAGCACTAGGCTCAACCCATTGGTGGCCTCCATAAGACAGACAGTCCATGAGGTTGTGTTGGTGTCACTGGGCTGGCACTGGGCTGCAGCCAAACACAGGCGCTTGCTCAGTCCCCACCCCAGGGAACAGGGGAGAGAATTGGGGGGCAAGGGGAAGGAGACTCGTAGGGTGAGAGAAGAACAATTTAATCACTGAAATAAAATAAAACTAATAATAATAACAGTAATAAAATCTGCCAATGAGTGACACCCAGTGCCATTGCTCACCACCCGCCGACCAAGCCCGGCCCGTTCCCAGATCACGATCCCGCAGGAGCCACAATCCCGACCCAAAACCGCAATCCCGGGAGAGCCAGAGCCCGAGCCAAAGCCAGAGAGAGCAAGAGAGGAAGAGCCCCTCATGAATCTCCTGCCCATGGGGGACAGGAGATGGAACAGCCCCTTGGCAGAGCCAAATGCCCATGGAGCCGATTCAGTTCAATATTCCTCACACCCTGAGATCTTGCAGACCAGCAAAACACAAAGTCCTTCAACTTCCAGTGACAAATGCAAACATCGATGTGGTATTGATGTTTTTCCCATGACAAATCTCAGCTGAACCCAAACCCCAGTGCTGTTCAAGCTGCTGAAAAGAACCAGCTCTGGCCCAGCTCAAACCAGGCCAGCTGTGCTCCAGATGAGTGAACCAGTGGGTAAGGACATTGGCCATCCCTGTACCACTGGGACTAGAATCAGGTGCTATATCTACTCCCGTTACAAAGACCTTCTCCTTGGGCCACTGCAGTGAGGTCAGCATGGTTATGGCTGTTTGGTATCCACTGAAATTGTCACCAACATCATGGTGGCTCCTGTCAGCTGCCTTGTTTCAGGGCAAAGGCTGAGTGTGGCCAACACGTAGGGGTGGGCACAGCTGGGGGGCTACAAGCCCAGCCACTGCTCACACCCTGATCCAGGACTGCAGCACTGGTGGAGAGCAGAATTACAGGCTCTTGGCCATTAAAGGCCTCGTGTTGCAGATCAGGCTCCCACAATCTCTGGGCAAGGCTGGGAAAAAGGTGAGGTGATAAAGCAAACTGGTATTTATTGAGTGTGTCACACATTTATCCCAGCTTTTTTTTCAAGCAGCTTTTGGAAATTTCATCTCTAAGGATTTATTTTTTTCCTCTGCCTCAGCTCCTTTGCCACTCACCCCCCTTTTTCTTTCTGTAGAACAGTAAGATGCCTTCCTCCATCTAGTAAAGGGCTATGAATCCAGGAAATTAATGAACTGCCAGAAAGTTATAGCTCTTAAAAAAAAGTATTCATTTGCAATGTGAAAAATGGTTTCATGTATATCTAAACCTAGGTGACTTTATGGAGCCATTACAGTGCAGGTTTGAATTGTAACACTATATATCTGTCTGTAATCACTTGGTCTTAACTGTTGCTCAAACCTTCTGTTTTATCCAGAAAAAAGTACAAGCAACAAAACTGCTCTTGCTTTGCTTGGAGTCTCCGGGGACAAACCTGTGCTGAGGAGGCAGGACAAATGCTAGAGGCACCTTGGGGTTAATTGACTGAAATCAAGTCAAATGGATTCAGTTTCACAGAACAGAGAATTGCACAAAAGCAAGGACTGGACTACAGAAAATCGTGAAGTATTCGGAACAGTAAATATTGTCTGCCCTCTGTGTTTCTTTTGGTTTCTAAACTGTTATAAGTCCACTTGAATGAAGTCTTCAGGCTTTTTTCTACACCTACACAAGCAAGCTTTGTATTTACTGGGCTTTTTTTCCTTTTAATAAGAGAAGAAACTCTCCTGTAATCACATGCCTTCAGGAGCAAGGGCTTTGTGATATGAGACTTGAAAAACAATGATGATATTTAGCAGAATGACACAGTCAGCTGCTGGTTTCTCCAAGCCTCACAGCTTGGAGTTTCACATACATCTCTTCCAAATAGGGAGAGCTAGTTAATGTCTTACACTTGGTTTTCTCCAGGATAAAATACCAGTTCCAAGGCAAAGAAGATCGCCAGATCCTCCAGAATTTGGCTCAACCATTGTTTGCTTTCTTTGCCTCAACCATTGTTTGCTTTCTTTGCCTCCTCTATGTTTTTCCAAAAGAATATTTTTTTTCTTGTAAAGGATGACTTCTACCTTCACCTAATACAAGATATTAATGCATCGCTCCACTGCAAGGCAGCACACTGAACAGCTGGGGAAACTGAGGCAGCGAGGCTACGAATGTAACAGTAATGCAAAATATACTGCATTTTCCACATGTGCTCATGCCAAGAACTTGGGAAAAACGTTTCACCAGCCTCCTGAAAATGTGGAGGTAATTGCAGATCCTCAGCATTTCTGATTCCAGGCCAAATATTTGATAAAATAAAAAAATACATCTGTCACTATTTTGGCAGAGTTCTTATTTCCTGGCAGAAAATTATCTTTGACTAAAAATTTTTTTCTTTTCTATTTTAAAGGAAAAAAAAAGAGTTTTTTCTCCATTGATCTTAGCAACCTCAGAACTCTACCATTTGCTTGAAAAATTCATTTTGGCAGATATTTTTCTAGGGTGCTTCTCTATTTACCTGCTGTGAGGGGAGTAAAAGGCAATGCTGGGTGTGTTTACATGGCCCTGGCCAGACCCCCCCCCAACTCACACAGTTCCTACAGAAGTGATGCCTTTCATCTCCTTTCTTTAGGTCAGCAGGTGCCTATAGCCACAGGTGAGCTGGGAAAAAAAAGGGAAGCTCTCAAAAAAATGGAGGTATTTAGTAGACCAACCATCCTTGGTTATGGCCAACTCTTAGTGAACATTTGCTCTCTACATACCACAAATGGAGAAATTCTTTTCACAAATTCTTTTCTTTTGAAGAATCTCCTGGAGTTTTAGGTTGTCCTGCCCTGACCTCTTCTTCCTCAGCCTGTTTAGCACTTTATCCTTGCCACAACCTTTCCTACAGCGCTGTCTTGTCCAGTCCTGAACATGGGAAGAGCATTTTTTTGGCAACAGTGCTCCCATTCCTGGTGTTCCTTGCAGACCAGGACCTCATCCAGCTCTTGTGTCTCTGCTGCTGGAGAAGGCAACATTATGGCCCCTGTTTTGCAGTAACTCCAAGCAAACATTTTCCCTGACTTTTTGCCAGTGTAAAGAAAAAGCTTTAGGCTTGAGAAAACAGACTGCAGCACCAGGAACTTCAAAAGCACGAGTTTTTTGTTCCCTTTCCTTCTGTTTTGATCATGTAGTTTGTGACACAGTCTGTTTGCCCAAGTCAAAACTCTCTTTGAATCCTGGCCACAAAAAAAAAACGCAACCCAACACCA
>NW_010317256.1:71530-103177 GCF_000700745.2 Antrostomus carolinensis | reverse complement strand
TGAAATCTGCCCTCCGGAAGTCCAGCATAGACTGGTTTCTTGAGAAAGTGCAGTACTTGGTACATAGGGCTGAGCTGCTAACGCTGGGCCGTGGCAGTTTGTCTGGATTATTTTCTCCTCTCTTTTTTCATATATATCTTTCCCTTCTCTTCTTTGCAGTGGTTGTCCCTTCTCTTATTTGCAGTGGTTGGTACTGGAGTAGAGAGAATCAGTAGGTGTCTCCCAGGGAGTTCTGCGTTTTGCTGCTTTTGCCTGCATGTCAGTGGTATTCAGTAGGGGATGGCTTGTTGTAGTTGAGAAGGTCACCACAAGTACTGGCTGCTTGTGTACCATGCCAGTATGGTGCAACCCTATTGCAGAAGTAGACTCCAATGAATTAAAGTATACCTTTAACTCTTTATTTTCTTCTTGTCTTTGGAGACCTAGAATGACGGTTGTGTGTTGAAAATCTTCCTTGTTGGGTTGCATCTATGGATAAAGATATGTATCTTAATTATGGTATAGGAGGCTATGAGTGAAGAGAGGAAAGAGGGTAGGGACAGATGAGGCTGTGCATACCACATAATGTATAAGAGTAATGCAGATGTTGCACAGAATTTTCTGTATTGCATTGTGCTTTTTTTTTTTTTGGAATGCCTGTTCCTTTGCTGTCTCTGAGACTGTAATGTCCACTGGGGTTAGAGGATGTACACAGAAAATGTGTCAGAACCAGCAGGAGGAAGAATCTTTGAGATCACCAGACAAGGAGTCCCCTTATATCAAAAAGTGGAATAAATGTGCTAATCCCCTGCTAGCAGCAGGGGAGTAGTAATACTTGTTTTCCACTCATCTGTCACATTTAATGGTGACTAGGAATCAGACTGCAAATAGGAAGGATTCAGTTTGCCTACAAATAGCCTGGTCTCAAGAGGAGCGAATGCAGAAGGTGGCTGTTGCATCAAGCACAAGTTGCCTTTCACTGAGGGAAAGGTCCGTGTATCCCACATACCTGTATCCACTGTGCTCAGCTTTCAGGCTCTGCCGTACAGCTTGAGAATGTCTCTCCACATCTTGCTTTTCTGGGCTTTTGTGAATGATTGATGTGTCTTTCTGAAAGCTGCTAAAAACGTGATTAGCAATGTAATAAGAGGCAAAAATTACCAGTGACCAGCTAGTTCTATTCTCTGCTCCCTGAAGCAGCTTCTGGTGTCTTTTGTTAGATGCATCTTTCTACCCTCACCTTCCCTCTTTTTTCTGGTGAGAATTTTCCCCGACAAGAAGAGAAGTGAAGGGATTGGAAACGCCTCGATTCTGAAGTTCAGGCTGATTTTTACAAATCATTCAAAACCAAGTTGCTGCTGCAATACGGTTCCTCCCCACTGCGCTTTTCTCCATCTGCCAATGTGCAGGCATTTATTTATCGAAGTCATTGCTTCAGAGTTCAGTTGTTCTGCCAGGCTGTTCATTTCCATATGTCTCTACTTCTGTACAACTAGATGCAAACACTAGTTAGGCGCTGTGCCTGGTTGCCAACCTGCATATGGCTCTGGAGATCATTTCTGAAGGTTGACGATATTAAGTATTAAGTTGAAGTTATTAAGTATTATCTACTGCCTATTGGAAAAAAAGATTGGATGCTTTTTCTTTTTGTTTACACAGATTGTGTTGAATTTATTCTGACTGTTATATCATTGTAGGGTAATTGTGTTCTCTTTCCAGAAGCTTTAGCTTCTTGTTTTATGGATGAAAGTTATAAAAATAGAGTAGCCCCAAAGCGTTCTGCATAAAACATGGTTGTTAGACAGTAGCTGTGTCTAAGGGGGTTCTTCCCTTCTGCTTTGCAGATACACGAGGCATCTCTGTGTGTCTCACTTCTATGTGTAGCGTCTCACTTAGGGACTGAATGTTTAACCTTTTAGCTCTGAGTTCAGCAATTTTACGTGGAGTTTGATGTCCAGCAGTAAACTATGCTGACGTGGCAAGCTACTTCCTAGAGTGGGAGCTAGAGTGACAACCGTGGTGACCTTAGGGTAGGAAGGATGGAATAATGCTTCATGAACGTCCGTAGTGTTGGCTACTCAAGAAACTGATTGAGAATCAAATTGTACAGGGTTAGCACGAGCCCAGAAGTGAATTCTCAGTAGGTGAATGACGTCCTTGTCAGCCAGTGTATGACAGATACATACAAATCAGCAAGATTTAACCAAATTAAAAAAAAGGTACTGTGTGCATTGATAATTCCATGTGTTTGATAGAATTTTGTTCAGCGAGGGCTGCCCAAACACTCCCTGGCAGCTTGGAGGTGTGGGGGTGAGGACACTCTTACAGAAATGCATTCAAGAGAAGAAACACCTTGAGGTTTCTAGTCAGAAAGAGTTGGTTCCTGCTCTGAGGTTAACTATAAGGCACCTGTATTTGAAGCTGTATCCTCTCACTGTTACTCTATTGGAAAAATTAGCCTGAGTCCTATTGGAAGTATTTGTGCTGTGCTAGGCTCTGTCTCTCTCAAGGGCTTATAGAGATTCATTTTTGCTTCTGTAAATTTGCGTACCACACTTGCTAAATTCAACAAAGTTCAACCCAGGCAGCTCCATCTACTGTTTTACTGTTTTTTTTCTGGTACAATTATGGTTTAATTCTGTTACTGTTGATTTGCATTACATCTGCACCAGTTTTGCTGAGCAGTGTTCAAATGCAGAGGAACTTTTCCTGGCCCAAAGAAGACAAGGCAGAGGAAAAGTGAGAAGGGAGCAATCTTCCTAAAAAAAAGCAGCGTGCCTGCGATCATCCAGCCTGTGGAGGAGAGCTCAGCTCTCCTGCATTTTAGCCAGTGCCCTGTTCTGTTCTGCCCTGTATCCCCCAGGGGCTGCCAGACCTGTTTTCTGTGTTCTGAACCATAATAACTCATTCACAACTCCTCAGAATACTAAAGAGGTAAAGCAGAAGTAGGTTGATACAGTGGCATGTCATGGAAGGAAAATCAGGTACTTCAGGGGATTACTTTTTATACCTTTTCAGTATAAAAAATTCTCAAATTACTTTAACTAAAGCCCCACACAGCATCAGTTATCCAAGTATGCAGGAAAACAATGTTTGAAAACACTCTAGGAAAGAAAAAGAGAGAGGACCTTGGGGATCGAATTTTAATGAAGCAGATGTACGTCTTCAAGTCTGTTGAGTATTATTCCAGCACACTTGCAGTCACTGCTCTCTGTAAGGATTCTCTGCCAGCAGTGCAGATCTGCAGCTGGGAGTCTCCAGGAGCCATCAAGCCAAAGGTGCTTGCAAAGCCTCTTTAGCGCTTCTTTCTGCCGCCCTGTTAATCTCTCCCTTTTAGCTGGTTTACGTTAGGGGGCTCAGTGTCCTTCTGCAGTTCTCTTGGCAAAAGGGAGGAAGCCTCTCTCCAGGCCAGGTTTTTTGGAAAGGTGTATTTTATTACTGCCCAGGGCGGTGCTTCTCAACTGGGTGCAAATTCACAGGCTATGTGAAATTCAAAGGATCTATGTTGATTTATGCAGCTGAGAAGCTGCCCCAGAAGCTGGTACAGCGCTCGCCTCACATCCCAAATTAAATGGGTTTCAGCCTATGCTCCCTGTGTATGGAGTGAGGGGGGCTCTGGGCAGCGAGGGCTGGAGGTAAGTGAGGTCCCCTTGGCAGCACTGTGAGGTGAAGAGTCTTTCTCCTCCATCAAGACTTGATGGATTAGGAGTGATGTGTTAGAGACAGCTTTTGTTATTCTGCTGCAGATGGGATGAGAGGGAGAAGCTGTGTAAAGTGGCAGGAAACAGGGGGGACTGGACAAGTTGGGAAGAGGTGGAGGATATAGTGACTGTGGTTCAAGGTCTTTCTTTTTCATTAAAGAAGCCTACCCTACAGCTCAGTGACTGTTCCATCATGGAGTGAACAAAGGAGCTTAATGACAGTCATCTATCAGCTGTCCACATTTTAAGCTTCAAGATGTCTCTGTTCCCAGAGCTCCTCGCCATGACAAGGCTAATTGTGTAATTATAATGCTATACCAACCCCTCCTGACGTGCTCACACTGGCAAGGACCAGGGCTAAAAGCTGTGATAATTATCACTGCAAGCAAGTATATTAGCATAAATGTAGTTTACTAATGGGGCTGCACTAGTAGGAAGTGCAGTGTAAAGAAGAGTAGGATCTAAACCAAGGACTATGAAATTAAAGCCATATTGAAACAAGGTGTTAGTTGTGTGGAGGAGCAAAATCAAAATAGGTGGGGAAAGTATCATTTTACTCTCCTGTATCCCTCTGTACAGTTTTCTTTTCTTATTCCTATCTGTCATGACTGTTTCTCTCACAGTGCTGGAAAGCTTGGATTGCCACAAATGGCAGACTGAAATGAAAGACCCTTTTTCTGGTGTCACTGGAAAGCTCTCACTCAAAGAGGGTTTGCCATCAAGTCTCGGAGAGGAATTACCCCACCTTGCACATACCCAGGGACTGTTTTGGTACCTTGCTGCGCAGCTCCCTGGGTTACAAAGGTTCATACAAACTCAGAACGTTGATACTCTTTCTTTCTCTGTAATTTTGACCTTTGCTTTCTTTACTTCTGTCTTTCCCATACTTCTACGGTGTTTTGTGTCAACCTCTGTTGCTCTTTTCTTCAGTGTCATCATTTCCCCTTCATTCTCATTCTCTGGCTGCTTGGCTCCCTCTAGCTGGTACCTGTTCAGTGCTCTAAAAGAGCACAGGAGCATTGTGCCCGCCACCCATCAGTTTTTGTGCTGTTGTGTCTCATTACAGGGTTTGGAGAGGACCTCAATTTCCTCATTTCTCTCATAATCATTTAGTTTTGAGGATTTTAATACCAGCTAACTGATGACTGTGCTGTTCTAGTTTGTGGGGGAGGGATACTTGAATCTGGAAGATTGCATCAGAACCACAGGAACAAAAATGTAAGATTAGATTTATATAAAAATTATAGAGATACCTTTCTTCCAGATTTGTGCTCTGACCTCTGATTCTCTAAGGCTTTTCTGCATGTTATAATAACCTCAGTATGATAGCATTTGAGTTGTTTATGGTTTTTTAGTGTATGTGTGTGTGTGAATATATATATATATATTTGGTCATTAGCTCTAGAGCTGGGTGGAATGACTCAACCTTTCAAGGTGACTATCTCCACTGCCTGTGCTGCCTAGAAGACAAGCATAGGCTAACCTTGTAGCTCTCTGACAGCTTAATTTACAGGGGGATAAATAGGAAGGGTGTGGGTGATGACAAGGGCATGCAGGGAATCTGGGACAAAGCAGGTACTGGAGGACTAAACTAAGGTCAGAGCTACTAACACAAGTGTGGTTGGATTGCTTTTCTGCACAGCGTGGCGCATACTGTGTTAGCGAGCTGTACCCTTCTGTACTGCCTAAGGTCCTGTGAGCAGAGATGTTAACTTACCTTTGGCTTGTCAGTGACTGGGAGAGGTTTATAGGGGGTAGTAATCATGCTTTCTCCAGCCTTAATCCTCCTTCTGGATTAGCTAGGCTTCCTCTTCCCTTCGCCCCAAAAATCCAGTGTTCTTAAAGTCAGTTCCATGGTTCATGGTTGTTAGAAAAGAAGCGAAGAGGCAGATTTTTCAGCCATTTACAAGTCGCATCACCCTTTGCAAAGGCACAGAAATGACCAATTTATTGCACAGGGATAGACAGTTTATTGTTTTGTTAAATGAAAGTGCACTTAGCACTGACATTTATAGGGTCTCTGATATTGGGGACCTGAGAGCTACACCAGCCCCAAAGGCTGACTTTGCCTGAACTTGCCAGCGTTCTTATCAAGTACCCTGAGCTGCACTGGGGAGGAGGAAAAAAAACCCAAACATTTGATTTTTTCCTAGCAATCCCCCACAGTCTGGCTTGGGAAAGCATTACTGAAAACCACTCCTAAATCAGATTCAAGATATTATAGGATTGCCTACTAGGGTCTGTCAGGATTTCCATTATAAGCCCATATTTTTCTGGTTTATAACTCAACCATAAAATTCTGTTCTGGACTGTGACTTGGCATAAAATGTCTCAGCTCAAAGCATATTTTTGATTTTTTTTTATTACTATTATTCAAGGAAGATATGTATTTGGCTATTTTCAAGCTGCTGGAGTTCAGAAACAAAAGCTGGATTTCTCTCTATATATACCCATAAATTCAAATGCTTTTTTCCCTAGTGAATGCCTTTCTTTTGACACTTTATTCTATAATGTAACTTACTCTGCTTGGATAACTACAAAAAATGGATGATCAAGGCATCGATGTTTAAAGTTAGGACCCCTCACATTTTTGCAGAGTACCATAGTATGCATATGCCCCACAAGAACCTGCTCCTAAAACTACGTAAGAGTCTTCAGGAAACTCTGCAAGGTGATTTATGAAAGGCTGTTGGCCTCTGAAGGCTGTGCCCATGTTTGAATGGAGCTTAGCTTTCACCGTTAGGTAGCTCTCCCAAGTTCCCCTGGGCAGTCCAAGCCTTTTGCACAAAAGAAAAGAACTGGCCTGTGGAAAGGGAAGGGAGATGCTCAGCAGAAGCTGTTACAGGTGAGAGCTGTGGTCCATAAGTATGAGATCAAACCTAGCAGATCTCTGTTAGGAGAAGAGCTACTGACCATGTCCCAAATCAAGATCTATCTCAGAAAAACCCCAAACTGTCCTCTCTCCGTGTATAACTGCTTCTCTGTCCAAGTGGGAGCCAGGAGTAGCAGTGAGCTGAAGCCTGTTGTCTCCTTATCCTAGCGTGACTTGCTATATCAGGGTCCCATGAAAAAGGTACAAAAACAGCAGTCACTTGATAGCCCTTTATGAAACCTTGCTGGGGTACATCTCAGGGCATAAATGAGACCTGAAGATAACACCTTACATACTGGTGCTTTGCTGGTAGGCTCCTTCCACCCAAAGCAGAGTTTTACAGAGATGCCAGAACAGGGTACATGGCAGAGAAAATCTACTGAGACAGCCCGAAACAGCAATGCATACACCCGCATTGCATACAGCTCCCCGTAAACCGGGGGTGGAAGGGCAGCGGAGCTGAGAGAATGCACTTCCTGGGGCTGCTCTGGAATCTCCCTGTGTGCTCTTGTGCGGTGCAGAAGACCAAGGTGAGTCTGCTTAATGAAACGTGAGAGGGGAGAGGGCAGTTCCAAGTGGCTGCTGGCACCATTTCAAGTGCCACGCCAGCCCTCAAACCCACAGGGTCATCTGGCAGTCAGGTGTCATTAGTCAACACAGTCCCGCTTTCCCACATCCCATCTGTTTCTGTCCAGCCTGTTTGTGCAAATTAGCTCTCAGTATGCAGCAATTCTCACTGTAGTTTAGTTTTCTTTCTTCATCCTGTGACCTTCGTGCTTCCTTAAACTTTACCCTTGTCTGTGGGCCAGAGTAAAATCCTTGCAGCTTCTGTTTTTATTTGCTAACTGCCCATGTTAGCAAACAGAGGAGATCATATTCTGCACAGTGCATGACTTATACCTGAAGGCCTGCAACACATTAATACCTCCTGATTAAAGGGGAAATAAAATTATGTATCCCATGAAAAATATTGGGCATTAAAAGGATGCATTTCCCTGAACTGAAACAGTTCTGAATTGTTCTGAATTTTCCAAATGAAGACATTTTTCCAAGACTTTTGAAATGTCTTTGGATTTATACTACCTTTTAAAAAAAATTCAAAACAAACTGATATGAAACAAAAAAATACAGCTGACTTTCATAAACATTTTTGTTCTGTTTTTTTTTCAAAATGGTATTTTGTCAGGTTGTTTCACATATATAACCAAAGTCAGCTTTAGAGAAAGCAACTTTATTTTTCCAAAAAATGACCAACATTTTGTAGCACCCTGTGTGTATAACTAAAATGCTGTGCTGTAATACAGTTCGGTTTTGTGTTTAGGCTCAACTTGCATCACTTGCATCATTAATTCCTTTAGGTAGGGGCTTGCCTACAGCAATACCTCCCCAGAATTCAGTAAACCGATCCAGATTGCATGATAGAGTAGATGGGGAGAAAGAAATAAAACATGAGCTATCAGAAGGGGACTTGAAGAGGCAGAAAGTACATGAATTTCTGTGTGTTTGGGAGTGGAGGTAGTTTAAGAGCTAGGCATTGCTAAAGGAGGAGTTTGACTTTGTGAGTAGACTGGAACAGTGCAGGGGACCACTGTGAATGACAGGTGACAGTGACTGTAAGTTTAGGCTTGTGGAGGTGGCACAAATAAGAGAGTACGCTGCCATGCTTTGCTGACCCCTCAGAACCACTGTCTCCACTCAGGCTGCCAGCAGGCATGGTTCAGCACGTGGTGCTGGATCTGTGGTGCTCCCTGAGAGCAGGAGACGCTGCCATACTTAAGTCAGAAAAGAACTTTGCAGGTCTGTGATTGAAGCCACTGGGACTTGGCTGCAAGCATTTTTGAATGTTGCACTTAAAGCAGCTGAACTTGGAGTCATCTCACTGTGTGCTTTACATTATCATTGTTGCACTCCCCTGTCATACTTGGGCACTCTCAAAATGCTACTGTCTTCCCACCTTGCAGTCCTAATACACATCTGCTAATGAATGAGGGGAATGTCACTGTCCTAGTAGACAAGGAAATGCAGAGTCAAAAGTCCAGGTGATGTGTCAGGGCTCTGAGACTGGAGCAGATGTCTTTATTTTCCAAAGTTTAGGGTTCAGTTCCTAACCTTTGAACAATCTTTTCTTTCCATGAGTCATAAAGGCTGCCCCAGGGGGGTTGTGGAGTCTCCTTCTCTGGAGACATTCAAGACCCGCCTGGACGTCTTCCTGTGTGATCTCATTTAGGTTCCTGCTCCGGCAGGGGAATTGGACTGGATGATCTTTCGATGTCCCTTCCAATCCCCAACATTCTGTGATTCTGTGATAAATGATATTTATATACACAAGACAAATAGAGGATTTGGTATTTCTGAATTGGAAGGAACATAGATGACTCTGCAATTGTAGTTGTTTTTGGCGGGGGGAGGGAGGGGGCTGTCACATTTTCAGATTTAAATAGAAACTTTGGAATCCCACATAAGGAGAAGAATAAGTCTGAAATACACCAGGCAGGTCACTTTCGATAGAGACAGGATGTGTTGGTGTCACTATATGAAGCGCTGACTTTGCCTCCTCTGGGTAACAGTGAAAAACACCCACTTGTACTCAAAAAGTGCAATCAAATTGCAGCCGATCTAGTGGTTTGGGGGTGTGCAAAGTTCATTGTATGAGGAGAGATTAACTGTTTGGGAGTATTTTGTTCAGCTAAATTAAGCTTTGTATGCTGAGTGTTAGCTATAAATTTAGCGTGGTTAAATACCCAAGAGGAAAACAAGTATGTAAGGTAAAGGACAACACTAGCTTGAGAATGAATGAGTCTTAACTGGCTGTGAATAAATTTAGAGTGAAGATTAGAAGAAGGTTAGTAGCCACTGTAAGTGGAAAGGTTCTCAAACCTTCTAGTAGAAATAATGGAGGCAAAATAATTAATTACTTTTAGGGTGAAACTTGGTAAGTTTATGAAGCAGATTTGGACTGAATTATACAGTTGTTTTCAAGAGGTAGAATTTGATGACATGGTTGCTTTTAATTCCCTGTTTCAGAGCCAAGTAACTGGGCAAGAATAAATAATGAAAGGAAGCATTCCCACGCTTTGCTGGGAGACAGCCCTGCTCTGAAATGTGGAACTCCTGCAAATAGAGATCGAGTTGTGTTTTGCACTTCGGATTGTTTCTTGTTTTTCTGTTTCTTACTCGCTCACCTTACTCATTCTTAATTCAAATTAAATCAGATTCTGATTCCATTAGCTGAACTGAATAATTCATTACTCTAAGTTGTCATTGAAATCAGCAAGCCTATTCATGCAGTGATGATACTGTTCTTGTGAGTAAACATATCGGAATCAATCTCCTGTGTTCAACCTGGTTCACCCTAAGGAAAAAAAAGTTTTCACTTCATCTCTGTTTTTTCCTCTTGCCTTTGCCTAGGGCTTGCTATCAGTAATTCAATGGTATGTGTACAGTCGGTGAAAAACACACATAATGGAATTATTTAATGATGACTTTATTACATTTAAACATAAGTGTTCTAGTTTGTGTTGGAGACTAATGACCCACAACATTTCTTTTGCAAAACAAGTGGTTCAGGGAAAAGATGAAATAACAGTGTCTTTGGTTTTGGCTACATTTAAAAATACTTCATTATAGTTCAGAGCTGACCCACCTAGGCAATATTTAATTGAAGAGGAAATTTATTCCATGTTCTCTGAGTATTTCCCTATCTATCTTGCCTTCCAACACTCTTAGTTCCTCATGAGATATTCAGACCTACACATCTTTCTGGACTACCAGTATTCACGGAAAATGTCTCGTGTTTTGTCTGCCACAGTTCTTGTGTCCCTCCCATTAGTTATGAGTTCTTTTCTACTCTTCTTCTTAAAAGTACAGCTTGTTCCCTCCTCCTCTGTAATCTTTCCAGTTTTGCTCTTACTTGACTTTCTTTCCCATGTACTGTTCTGGTTTTTTAAGCCTAAAATCTTAATAATGGTGTTGTACACTGTACAGCATCTTGTATCTTGAATTGTAAGACTAATAATAATTCTTTTTACATCTCCTTTTAAAACTATGAATGTCAGAAAGAAAAGAAATTTCATTATAGAAACAGCAGAAAAACTTTGTTTTGACAGCTCTAAACTGGTACTATGTTGTGGAGTTTTTTGCTTTGCCTCCCAAACTGAGGTAAGCACAGATTGCATTTGGCAATTTTTTTTATTTTTTATTTTTCCACGGAAAATTGCAAAGGCATTTGTAGTCATCACTATGATAAACAAAGCAAAACATCCCACTTCTTTGAATCGAGTCCTGTGCTTCTGAAGCAGATCTTAACAGTTGAGAAGATATTTCAGATCCCTTAATGCCTTATGCTGGCATGGTCTTGTTACCTGAGGTTGCAGCTGAGGGGCTGGATTCAGACATTTGTATGGGTCACGGCTGGGCCACTGATGTGTACTGTATTTAGTAGTGCCCCAGGCAGATGAGCAGTGCACCAGCTGTTACTGTGCTTCAAGGATGCTTTCCCTTTTCTGGCCAGCAAGTTTGTGAGGTGAGCAGTGCCAAACAGCTCCCATTGCCCAGCCTTCTCCTTTCTGCTTCCCCTCAGTGCTCCCAGCAGAGGAGATGTTGCTCTTAGGCATGGAAGTTTCAGTTCTTGGCAACCCTTATGCAGGATCATGTTTTTGTGCAAGGTAGGACATCCAAAATAGGCTTCCTCAACCTGAGGGGTTTTCTGTTTTGTTTTGGGTTGGGTTTAAGTGGTCCTTGCTTCTCTTGGTTGCTCTTAACGGGCTCTTAGCTGGGGCACATTGGCTTTGAAGTCAGTGGAGATACATTGAGTGGTGCTACCTGAAGGTCTGGGACTTTGGGTTTTTGCCAGGCATGTTAAAACGAGCTACTTTTTCTTTAAATCTATTTGGTATTAACATAAAGAGAAAAAAAAAAAAATGAAGCAGAAGGTCATTAAGGAACAGCAAGGAAGGTTTGGTACCTGTGCATTAGGCAAAGCCTTAGTTAGGAGCACTTTCCAACTTGAATCAGGTTTGTGATGGATTAAGAAGCTTTTTCTCATTGACTTCTGTTCTCTTATAACCAGGCACCGAGATCTTCAACCTCCTTTAAGCTCTTCCACTTTACCAAGTTGATCATTAAAGAGCAACAGTGCATTTATTCACAAAGTGTTAAGTCTTGTTATTTTAATATCATTCATCAGAGCTTCCTTTCATTGTTCTCTTAGTTAAGTCACCGAGTCAATTTTAGTGTGTTAGATAAATCATATTAATTTCTTTTTAGTCTTTACCGACCGTTGAATCACTTCTTACTGTAGTCTTTCTCGCTGTGTTTTAACTAATCTTGAGGTGACAGTTTTTAAGAAATTTTTATTTTGTGGAAAACTGTTGTAATATAGTCCTTCAGAATCAAACTGAGGGAAATGTTCAGTTACCCATTAACAGCCTTCGCATCATCAGACTCTTCTTTCTACACCAGGGAACTGTTGTTTGGGTTTTAATCTGGGTGTAAACCCCAGCCCCACCATCGCTCACAACTCCTTGTTGTTGCCTTCCAAAGAGGGAGAATTTTTCCTGAGAGTGTTTGTCTTTCATACTCAGCTCTTGTTCCTTTCCCATCTCACATCCTTGCTTCCCTCTCCTTCTTTGTCAAAATTTCCGGGTAAAATACATCTTTGATGAAGTCCCAGCCTTTTCCAGTGTGCTGCACTCCTTTGGCCACAGCTGTTGTGCTTATTAGGTGGAGACCCAGGGTTCACTTTGGATAAGGCTTCAAACTGTTACTCTGTGACTGAAAGGACTGACTTTGGTTTAGAACTGTTCTTCCTCAGGGACCATGACAGAGTTAAGTGATGGTCAGTGATTTCATGAAACACACTTATTTTAGGATTAAATTGCAGAAAATTATCATAAACAAACAATCTGTAAAGCAAGCAGGCTTTTGACCGTTCTGTCTAACAGAGGCCTACATGATGCCTATTTTCTCTGTTCTCTGTCCCTTACACATGAGTTAGAAAGGCTTCCTCTATAGAACAGAATCATGTCTAAGAATTGGGGTGGTTTTTAAGTAGCTTGTGGTTTTGTCCAGTTCAGCTGTTAATTTGTGTTTTTTGTAAAAATCTCAAGAGTGGTTTGCATATTGTTTGACCTTCTTTGAAGCTGGTTTTGATTTGACTTCCAGTCTTTACTTTGGCTGCTGCATGAATGGCTTTAAAGAACTGATGAAAAACATACGAGGAAGCTCCTTTTGCCTGACAGAGCTGGCCAGTTACCAGAATTTCAACATTTGAATAGTGAACAAGATATACATTCAAAAAAACACTTGGCATATTTCATCTTGAAATAAACTCAAGCAAGTTCATTTTAAATACATTCATCTCGTATTTTTACTTTATTTCCTGGAAGGTATACCATAGTATGTCAAATGATAATGTGCCTGATTCTGAAATAATATAATATATAATTGAACAATATTATGTAATTGAGAAACCGTTGAAGAGCCTTTTGATTAGCTCCTGTTTCATTGCAACACAAACAAGGAAATGCTTTTAACAAGACATAAGCTGTTGCAGTCTTCAAGTAGCAGCTGCTTTTAAAGCTTGTTAATACTGTAAAATTTGATTAAAAAGAAATTTATACATCCACTATGTGTTTTATCATTGTACAGTGTCACATTATGATTATGAAATTAGATGTGTCATAACAGCAGTTAAAAGCTCTTAACCGTATGAAGGATTAATATCAGGATTTTACGACTGTTGTAACATGTGCCAGAATAGTTATAATAATTACATCAAACGCTGCTTGGAGAAACAAAACAACCTGCACGTGTGTTTTGGGGGAGACTGAAGCCCTCAGATGCTGTGCAGACTGATGCTTTGTGGGGCTAGCTCATCTACAGGTTCTAGAAGACCAGAAATCCTGCACTTCTGTGCGTGTGCAGACTGTGCAACGTGCCCAAAGCTGCAACACATTCATGTGTCAAATGTGTCAAACCAAGCGTGTTGGTGGTCTGAACATGCACAGATTAGCACAGTTCATGTCAGACTCAGTGGGTTTGCCATGTATGTGCTACAGAGGACACTTGCCTGTGTTTTTGTCTTGGAAATCCTGATGGGCACATGGGAAGCCAAGAGCATTAGAATGTGTGCAGTAGATTTTGATGTAGCTATTTTGATGTAGCGTATCTTCATATCCTCTTAGAGCTTTCTAATTAGCTGTACATACCAACCTGCAGCAAAGTGTTAGGCCTCTTGGTATTTTGCCCAGCAAACAAAGAAAATTATACATTATATTCTTGAATTTATTTTTTTGGTAAGGTCCAATGTTCTGTTGCTCGATATGATGAATCTATCGAAACTGGAAATCTGCAAAACAAGAAGCAGAAAAGCAGGTATATTGCAGAGAATTTTGTGTAAGTGCCAAGTGTGTGTCTTTTGCTGTGCAGTAGGAATTATGCTAAAGCAGCACGGATAGTGGCTTGCAACTGAAGAGTCAACCATGTGAAGTCATCTGGCACTTACAATAAAGGTAACCACAGACCAATTTTATTTCATACTCTGTGTGCAGAACCTGTCAGGAGGTGCTTTCTAGTTTCTCATCATTTTCATGAATGATAATCTGTCACTCCATCCAGGCTGCATGCAGTGAGAAGAGATATAACTTCTAATCTTGAATGTCTGCCCCAGAACAAATTAAGGTGAAGAAAAGATCGCTTATATTTTAAAGCAGCAGATGACAAAATGGCATTGATTCTTAAGCAAAAACCTACTCTAGAGAGTCGCTAGCATTCTTTCTTCAGTGTTGCTTCAGAAGGCAATGATTCAAACGGGAGTCCCTGTTTTTATGGTAAAAGACAAGATGTAAGGTTGGAAAGGCCTGGATTCTATTCCTGCCTGCTTCAAAGATTTTCTTTTTTGCTTTTTTCTGTTTTTTTTTTTTTTTTTAATTTTTAATGAGGTTTTGACACATCACTTAAACTCTTTCCAGCAAATAGGCTTGCAGCCCTTAATAATATAAAGCATTTGGGGGTCATCTAATGAAAGACACTATACAAGTGCCAAGTGTTACTGCTTGACTGCTTCAAATTGAAATAATTTCATGAGATTACATATAGCTAACCTGTCATAGGTCTGTTTATTTACATTAACCTGAAGATAAGTGCAATAGTTTAATTCAGTTTTCAGACACAGCATTCACCTTTATGATTACCTGAAAGTATTGGAATTTACGTATCTTAATAAATTTCCACCTGTCAGCTGACATACAGTAACCAGCTACATGTTACAGCTTTCTTCACTTGCACAACAGTGTGATTATGTGAAGTAAACTTTGTAGATAAAGGTGGTTTTTGTTAACCAGTTTGACTGTACATTCTCAGTGGGTTGTAGCAGGCACACACAGTGTTTTATTAAATCAGAGCTGATAGGTGGTAAGTCTGAGATGTGGTAATATCTGTCTAAATACGCATATGAATATGCATAAAAGCCAGGGTGAATCTTTGTGTTGAATATGCTACATAGCTAGTTTTTTCAGGTTACATGGACATACTTTTATTTCCATCTCAACCATTTTGAATCTCATTATCTCTCTATTTCCACCAGGAACATTGCTTGGCAAAGTCAAAAGTGTTAGAGCCATTTACAATACTCACAAATACTGTGAGTAAGAATGATTAGGAACACAGATACGTGTCTGTGGAGTTGTACCATCTAATTTAAGTCTTTGGCTTCCCAGATGCAGCCAACACAGACAACACATCATTTATGGCCTATTGTTGGTTTATCTAGCCGAAGAAACATACTTACCAGAAATGGATAGCAGAGACTCACGAGCAGTTGTCTTTATAATTGGTAATCTAATCTTTCACTGCCCTGAAGAGAGACAGCTAATGGGTATTTTAAGCCCAGCAGCAAATTGGAGGTTGTTAGGAACAGCAGGTATTTTGGCTTCGGCAGACATGACTTTTTCTAAAGTTTCTAATAGTCACCACAGGTTCAATAATGGAAAACACATCTCTGTGTAGGTGTCTTCTGTTACAGTTTCTAAAGCAGAGTCCCTGGGTTATTGCCAAATACTTTTTGTGATTCTTTAGGAAGAAAGAAAAAAAAAAAAAGGGCAAAAACCCAAGGGAAAGACGGCGCTTCATTTCAGAAGAGTCAGACTTTTTGCTGTGCCACATAATGAGTCTGGTAATCCTACTTCAAGGCTGCTGATATACTTGGCTACCATATGGAGCGAGATGACACTTCTCTTCATTCTAGTCAGCAGTCAGAGGAAACCTTAATATGAATGTTTATGTATCCAAAGTTTTTCCCATTCCAGGTAGCAGATTTTCCTGGCCAACTACAATCTTTTTGAAGGTGCCTGGGCTTAACTATGGTGATCTAATAGCAAGACTGGAACATAAGAGCCCAGGTAAATGTTATTTAATTGAATCTGTATTTATATACTAACGTCTGTCTACCAAACACATTCCTTTTTTTCATCCGTCACCTTGCTGATGCTCATTTACCTTGGCGTTTGGAAAGGCTTCTTCTCAGATAACATCACAATTAAAGAATGAGTTCTGAAATTGAACTAGCCTTAGTGGAAACTGGTAAAAGGCATGTAAAACCATTTCATTTATTAGTACAGCATGCCATTTAAAAGGAAAGTTATAGATGGCTTTCCAAAGCTTGCCATCTCTAATTAGGTTTGGTGTGATTCAGACTTCAGTCTATTGGCTTGTATTGTCATAGAAACTTGAACTGAAATTACAGTGCCGTGATACCCCTACAGGGACTGATTCCTCTTTTCGGCAGTTGCTGGCTGCATTAGTACTGCCTAAGTCTGTCATTACTGGCCATTGGCATGTGCAGTTGGTGCTAGTGAGTCAGCGACACTTCTTTAACACAATTGTTGGAATTTCAACAAAATTTTAGCGCCTAAATAGTTTAGACTTTTGTAAAAACCTCAGCCTAGAGTAACAGAAAATGTGTTCTGAACGTAAATAGTACTTGGTCATCTTGATGCAACCAGTTGATTCAGTCCTCAGATTTATTTTGAGCAGACTTTGGTAGAAATAACATGACTGCAGGTAGGAGTGTTACTTTTCATGGAAATATTTCTTAAGTTCGTAGAAATGACCCATTATGGATTCAACCACTTACTGGGGATCTCCTTGGTAGTGACTGACCAGAACATACAAAACGCTCAGTGGTGTCACCTTGTCTTTCTTCATGGAGAAATGCAGGACTGTCTTCATACGAACGCAGTTGTGTGCCATGACCAGACTTCCCTGTGATCAAAGATGACCAACCACAGGCTTTTGAGCTCAATGTAAGTTAAAGTAATAGTAACAATTGGCCAATTCACAGATCCAGTGAAGGCTTTCTCATAGCTGGACAGAGATGTGTGATCTCTTAGATCTTCAGGGATGGTTTTATTTATTGATCTTTTGCTCACTACATATGAAGAAATGATTTTTTTAGAAAACATCACATTTGCAAATCAACAGTTTGTTTTAAAAATATTTGGAGAAGTAGAATCAGCACTGGTGAAAGCCTTTCTTTGAGAAGGATGACATCCAGAGGTCCCTTCTAACTAATATTTCTATGTTTGTTCACAGCTCTTTGCAGAGAACATGTTTCTTAGTTGCGTAATTGCCTTATTCTAAACCCAAATCCTTTCCAGTCACAAATTCAGTAAGATTCTCTACAGGCTTTTTATGAGTGTTAGGTCCTTGTAGATGCTGACTTGTGGCAGGCATTACCCCTTTCTTCTATTGTAAGGAGAGTCTTCTGATCAGTTATTTCAAGTGAAGTAAAGACAGGTAAGAAAGTGCAGTTCCAGACTGAGTAATTCTGACTGTTTAGTAAGGGGTAAACGAATACTTCTGTGAGGAGCACCATTAGAAATACACATTATCATAGCTATGAAATAAAGTTCAAAAAGCGTTCCTGTACCTTCATGCCTTACATTGGCTCTGCATACTGAACTACTAATCTTTCTTTACCTCTATCTGACAGCAACCATGTGTAGCACAAGTCTCAAGACAAAAATTAGCAAAAGAGCAAGTGAGGAACAGTGAAAAAATCCAAAGGCTGAATATGCATGTTTTCATAGGAAATACAACTTACTTGGTAGGAGTTTGAATTCCAAGGACCAGCTCATAATACCTCTGCTCATACACATGGAGCACAGTGCTGTCTATCGTAGGAAGTCATAATTAATTCTTAGTGATGTTACCCTAATGTCAAATTAGGGGTGCAATTGCTAGAATTCTTTAGCAATGTTGCCATCGTTCAACTTTACAAAACACAGTGTCAGCTCCCAAGAAAGATGCCCTCGAGTTTCTCTTCTGCTTCAGATGCCCCCTCCATTGAGTGTACAACCTCTCAAGCACTAACAGAACGAACAAAAAATAACCCCCTTCTCTGCTTTCTGGGTTGTGCTTACAGATCCCTCCTACACTGTGTACACTAGACAGCATAGTGTTGGAAAGGGAAGATAGAGAGTACTTGAGTGATGCAGAGAGCCAGTTAACTGCAGGTCACGAGCCCATCCAGATGTGCTTGAGCAGATAATGGTTGTAAACAGATTTTTTCTGAAATCTCCTAACTAATAACTAATGGGACCTCTAAGGTAGGAAAGTCAGTCAATTGCAGTGTCAGTAAATTTTTCGTTGCCTCAATTGTCCTTTGCCTGTGCTCGATGAAAATACATGTGCACATTCATTTCAGTTCTGGAAAGAAGAATACCCAATTATTGCCCACCCCTCTCCCAGAGTTAATTAAAAACCACAAGACACAAGTACTCAGTAAGTCAGAGAAACATTTACCAACTTGCAGAGCTTCAAATGCTGCTGGCCAGCGACTCCAGCTGAAAGGTGATGCTTCAGAAGCAACTAAAGCAGTGGTATGTCTGGACATTGAGACAATATTGAATTGTAGTCCTGATTAGGAGGGAGCCTTCTGGGTAGAACTGAGCACAGTATTCAGAGTGTATAGCCTATTAGATTGATTAGGGTCCTTCACCCCCCCACCCTTTGTGAATTAAAAAAGTGAGCAAATTCTGTCTGCTTGTCGTGTTTTCCTTGATCCTGCAGTGCTCCAGATGCAGAGGAGGCCTACAGCTCCCTTGGGCACATGGGTTTGGAATGCACATTCCCAGGGCTGTGCCTGTGGGAAGGGGCGTGTTTGGGGCAACTCTGCTCTCTGCAAAGCCCTTGCAACAGGAATAGCTTGGCTGATGGAAATTGTGCTGGAATTTTTATCCAGTGCTGGGCTGGGCATAAATGTCAGTTGGTAGATGTGTTTCATCCTATGGCTGTGAAGGCTATTTTATTACTAATATTTCAAAAGTAGTGGGTTTTTTTGGTTTGCCTAGATTCTTTAGACAGCTAAGGGTCTATAGTAAGGTAGCAGACATTAGATCATCCTGCTTGATCTTCACTGTGCATTGCCAGGCAGTCCAGCAATGGTTGGCACAGACAAGTCCACAAAATAACCATTTCCAGTTACTCTCATTCACCCACCTTCTGGAGAATCTGTCCTGTCATTTGCATTTATTTTGTGAGTTTTAATTTACTTTCTGTTGATATTCAGGTCACCAAAATACCCTGTTATGTTTCTTGTTCTATTTTCCTTTGTATAAAAATAAATGTCAGGGTGATCATTTGGATAATCTTTCTTTTTTTTTTTCCCTGAAAGGGTAGGTACTTTCCTTTCTTCAGTCTCTTGAGTGCCTTCTTTCTGTTTAATGTAACCTTTCATAGATTAAAAAGGCAATGATGTTAATAGAATTGCATAATTGTCAACAGATAATGTTCTCCCAGTGAAATATAGCCATTGAGGCTTAGCTAAAGCATTTATAGCAAACAAGCATGCAGAAACAAAACAAAGATGTTTATTTTCAAAGTGACACATCTTTGCCATCATAATCCTCAGATACATCATTCAGCCATCATTCTGCAGGGCTGGGACCCCAGCATTCCCAGTGCAGCACTTACTACTGGTAGGTGTGATGACTTCCATCGAGCGCACGAAGACAGCTCCGGTCATAACCAGAGAGAAGCTGGAATTTCAGAATTCAGACCCATATCCAGCCTTTCACAGGTATCCGAGAATATCTGGGGGCTTGGTTCTAGTGGCTACCTTTTATTGTAATTCCATACCAATTTCCTCTTGTGCCAGTGCAGTTACACGGGGAAAAAAAGGATAAAATGGGAGCAACTGGGTTCACACCTCATCACTGCAAAAAATCCACGTGAGGCACACGCTAAAGGTTAGATTTCCAAGGTAGTGGGAATGGCAGCCACTCACTGCCAACTTAATTTCTGAATGTTAAGTACAGAGTGGTAGTGGACAATAAAAGTAAATTGTACAGTATATATATAAATATTTTGCTAATGGAAATTGGTAGCAACAGTGGAAAGGTCTGTTTAGAACTGAGCAGAGGGCTAACAGCATGGAGCAGTGTGGTCTGCAAGGAGAGGAAACATAAGAAGGTAAAAGCTGTACATTTCTGGAAAGCCAGGGAACCACCATCATGATGTTCTCAGAAATAATAAAAAGTATTATCTTTAAGAATGCTTTTAGCTGCAAACCTAGATTTCTCCTTTCTGGATCAAAGTATAGCTCAGTATCTAGTTGACAGACAATGCAAGTTCCTGCCACTAGGAAAGCAACAATTTCAAGTATAAAAGAATATATTTGTATAAAGATACATTTAATATTGCAGAAATATCTAAATCTCAGAAAAACTGCTTCAGTTTCTTGTTGGCAGTTTAAAGAGTGAAACCATGAAATGAACCATGAAGTGGTTAATGGACTGCTTCTCTTGTGTCTTCTTTGGTCATGTTTGAGACATGTTGCCCAAATGACATTAGGAAATTGGAGTTGGAATATGTGGCAGTAGCAGATAGCGGTGTGCAGGACTGACACTGTCTCGTTGTGCACAGCCCCTCAGTCCACAAAGGTGGGGCTCTGAGCCCTCTAGCTCCTGACAGTCAGTGACAGCTCTGCTCCCACCTCAGGCACCTCTACATCAGGTAATTGAAAAATGGGTGTGATTAAGGAAGGGACCTTAAGCAAGGGCTCAAACTTAAGCACGTGCTTAACGTGCTCCTTCACATAGAGGGATGTTTTCCTGGCTGACTGGTGCTTGGAGTGAATGCCAGTTGCAAACAGATGTGCCAGCTGTGGTCTGAGCCAAACACAAGCTGGTAGTTTGAAATGAGGAAGACATCTACCTCCTTCTCTGGAAGAGCAATGCAGAGATGCTATAACCTGGATTATTAAACTGTGACATACTTTCAGGAAAGAGTTTTTGAATTGGATTTTCATTTAAAATACTCTCTCTAATACAAGATATTTTTAAAAGTCATAAAGCTGATCCTTCACTCAGCTGTGCATATGCTGTAAGTGTGTGTATAATCAGCTTTCTGTCAGGGAGGTTAGATTTGGGTGTACGGACAGGCTTTGTGCTGTGATGAAAACAATAGGATGAATGTGCAATATATTCAGCATTCACTGAACTTTGTGAGTCTCATTCCATACTTTGCTGTCAGGAAGCGAGTGCTGGTTGTGGTGCCGCTGCCTTATCTATAGTGCTTGTGTTGCGACAGCAAGCTGTGTTAATACTCCCACTAGAGGGACTTTGCTGTGTTTTTCAGTGGAAATTCTTTACATCCAGAACTACTTGCAGTCCTTTGAAAGGATTCCCTAGGAATAGCATGATGGTAATGAGAGTCGTTGTCAAATCTTGTACCTGTGTCTCTAGAAGAGGAGAAAAGAGAATTTAGCAAGGTACTTCAGCAGCCCATCAGCGCTGGTCAGAAGCTGCAGCTGCTGAAAGGCAGGGGTGCGGAGGGGTGTATGAGTGTCTGAAGACTGTCCAGTGGTACAAGGCAGTGACTAACACACTAGTGCTGTCTTAAAGGAGTCTAGCATGTTTCAGCAGATAAAACCACTCTCAAATGCAAGTTTCCAGCTGCTCTAGAGAAAGATGGTTGTGCATATAATAGAAGGGACGATGTTAAATGGAAGGGTTGTCCCCTCAGCTTATATTAGGAGGATTTTAAATTTCAGACAAAGCCTAACAATAATAATATGAGGTTGCATGAAGGTTAATGTTGTTTAGGCAGATGGTGAATTGCAGATTCAACCTGTTGTCACAATAACAAATGTGTTTGAAAAGACGTTCATGTGACAAATGGAAGCAAAATGAAACTAAATGCACACATGCATGCACACAGAAATTTCACACTGCTGACTACAACTCATATGCTCACGTATATTTATATATGTACTTTTTTAAGGATTCTGTATTGACCCATTACCACAAATCAATATGAGAAGCAGGACTGTAGATTCAAAACCACACACCGTTGATACTGATCGGCCATAATTTAGCCTCACAGCAATGATGGAAACATTTGATCTGAGTCAGGCAGAATTTTATAGCCTTATTAAATGTAATTTCTACCCCCCTCCACCACATGCATTTTTTACCCTTCTTTCTCTTTCCATTTTACACCATCGTAGCAAAGCAGTCCACAAAATAAGTCTGTTTTATTGAGTGTTCAGCCAAGTGTTTCTGTATTGCTTTGAAGCTTTGTAGTTCTTTGCTCCTTGGATGCCCACATAGAAAATGGCGTGGCTTTAGGGAAAGGTGAGAATGATGTTGTATCTTCCCGTTCAGTCAGGTGTTTAGTCAAAATACTGCAAACCCAGAGCTTTACTTTTTATTGTAAATCCCTTTGAAAATAAGTGAGCAAATTCCTTCTAAGTGCAAATCTGTTAAAGTCAAAGAATCTATGGGGATTTGTTCAAGCTAAATTAGAATAATATAGGAGGTTAGCCATACCAATGACTTTAAATAATTTTGCTTATGAAAAATACTGCTTTTGAAAATGATACTTGATCAGACATACTTGGTAAGTATTCATCAAAATTGCCTGGTCTGGTTGTCAGCACCTGGTTCAGGACCTTATACACAAGAATTCTTGGTGAGGTTTTTCACTTTTAGGCTTTTCACAAGGAAAAAATGATAGTCCTTTTGTCATATTTGGACATTTCTGGATTAAGGTCAGGGGTCTATTGAAATTGATGACAGAACAACTGAGATCAACATAAATGGGCAGAAAGAGACGTAGCCCACTGCTTCAGAACTTGTATTGTACATTAAATCAAAAGGAGAGTTAGGATCCTTGCAGCTTCTTCAGGCTGTATCAGTTGAATACGTCGCTGTCACTCACAATAAAAGACTTCACAGAATCACAGGATGTCAGGGATTGGAAGGGACCTTGAAAGATCATCCAGTCCAATCCCCCTGCCGAAGCAGGAACCTAAATGAGATCACACAGGAAGGCATCCAGGCGGGTTTTGAATGTCTCCAGAGAAGGAGACTCCACAACCTCCGTGGGCAGCCTGTTCCAAGGCTCTGTCTCCCTCACCGTAAAGAAGTTCCTTCTGAAATTTAAGTGGAACCTCCTGTGTTCGAGCTTACACCCATTACCCCTTGTCCTATCATTGGTTTTCACCGAGAAGAGTCTAGTTCCATGCTCGTGCCACTTACCATTTATATATTTATAAACATTAATGAGGTCACCCCAGGACTCCCAGATCCCTTTCCCCTATACTGCTCTCTAACAGATCATTCCCCAACTTATACTGGAACTTGGGGTTGTTCCTGCCCCGATGCAACACCCTCAACTTGCCCTTATTATATTTCATTAAGTTTTTCTCTGCCCAGCTCTCCAGCCTGTCCAGGTCTCTCTGGATGGCAGCACAGCCTCTGGCATGTCAGCCACTCCTCCCAGCTTTGTGTCATCAGCAAACTTGCTGACAGTGCACTCTATTCCCTCATCCAGGTCATTTATAAATATATTGAATAGTACTGGTCTCAGTACCAACCCTTGAGGGACTCGACTAGACACAGGTCTCCAACTAGACTCTGCCCTATTGACTGCAACTCTCTGGCTTCATCCCACCAACCAGTTCATAGTTCACCTCACTACCTGATCATCTAATCCACACTTCCTCAATTTAGCAGCGAGGATGCTATGGGAAACTGTGTCAGATGCCTTACTGAAATCAAGGTAGACCACATCCACTGCTCTACCATCATCTAGCCACCTAGTTATACCTTCATAAAAGTCTAGAAGGTTGGTCAAGCATGACTTCCCCTTGGTGAAGCCATGTTGACTGCCCTTAATGACCCTCTTATCCTTGATATGCCTTGAGATGGCACAAAGGGTAAGTTGTTCCATCACCTTCCCAGGGATGGAGGTGAGGCTGACCGGTCTGTAGTTACCCGGGTTCTCCTTCTTGCCTTTTTTGAAGACTGGAGTGACATTTGCCTTCCTCCAATCCTCAGGCACCTCTCCCATTTTCCACAACTTAGCAAAGATGATGGAGAGTGGCCTAGCTGTGACTTCAGCCAGCTCTCTCAACACCCGCGGGTACATCCCGTCTGGGCCCATAGATTCATGGATGTCCAGATTGCTTAATTGGTCCCTAACCCAGTCCTCATCCACCAAGGTAAACTCCTCTGTTGTCCTGACTTCCTCTGGGGACATCATTGCTGAATGTATAGGAATCATGTAGAAAATGCCTCCTGTTTTTGTACAAACCCACCAATCCATAGCTGAAGAAAAACGTCTATTGCTGTAGACAGAGGCAAAGAAAAGATACAGAGGAAGCCAAAACTCTTCCTACAATCTCTGCAGGGACTGCAGCTCTGTCAGGCAAGGTTATGTGTCTACTGCAGAGGTAATTCTCCATTTGCACTTTTAACAGATTTTAGTTTTCATTTACTATCTTGCAATAGTTCAATCTCAAAATTAAAAATACTTAGCCTGTCTTCCAACAGCTATTTAAAAAGCCTTACTTTTTTTCTAACCCTTCTTTCTGAATCTGCCCGTGAGGAGTTGTCATTTTCCATAACTTCCATTTTCTCCAAACTGTGTATTCAGCTCTTTTTAAATATTAATTTTCCCATTATATTTTTAACCTCACTGTGATTATCTTTTGCCTACTTACCTGATTAGTTTCAGCTGTATCCTGAGGGGGAATGCCAGACTAAACCAGTAGTGTCACTAGATAATGCCTTGAAATTGGGAAGGCAGAGGTAGCTAACAGGGACCCATCAGGCTCCTTTGGAGAATGACAGTTACCATAAGCAGTGGAGGCTGGAAAACAATTATTTTCCCCCCCTCCTAACTTATTCCTTTAACATGGCGTTGGCATTCTGTATGTAATTGTGCTTGCATAAAAAATTGCTTAGAATCTCAGAACACACTAATCAATGTTGTGTTTCTGCCTAAAGGATTCCAAAATAAAACATGGGAGTACTGTTAGTGACTGTGAGTTGTGAGAACCCCGAGTCGGCAATCTGGGCCTTTCGCGCTGTGTAACACAGAACCCAAAAGACATCTTACATGTTAAAGTTTCTCATCTCATCTCATCCTTCACATTTGATCAGAGAAACAGGCTGGAATAAACAGAAGCAGCAATCGTTACACTTGAACTCCCAACTGTCTACTTTGCAGCTGCAAATATTTACCTGCAGTACAATCCAAATGTGCGGTGAATTGGAGAATCAAAGGTATGTTAGCTGTGTAGACAAAACTGCTTAATTTCAGAGAGCAGAGTAAACAACTTGGAATCAAATTCTGGGGAAGGAAAAAAGTATTTTAATTGATCAGCCTCATTAGCAGACTGCTGCACTAACCCTTTTTCTCTGAAATCCGTGCTTGTGCAATTAATCATATCTTTTGTAAGGGGATTTCTGGTATTTATCCAGGTACAGCTGTGACAAGCAAGATACCTTTCAGCTCTCATGCATTTCCAGCGGTACACATCTAGTAGGCAGGGAGAGGAAGAACGGCAGAGATGTTTCTAGCTTCCTCAGTGACTCCTCACAGTGGCCTTTGCATTGCTCTCTGACAGTACATACTGCTTTGCTTCCTCAGCAGCATGGAGTTCTCTGAAAGATCTTTATTAGAAAACTATAGGTAGTAACCTTTAAGGTCAGCCTTATGTATATAATTTCAGGCATGGTGTCAGTTAACAGGGTCAATCTCTTATGGCTGACTGACAATGAGTAGGATACAAAGGTCGCCTGGTGAAGGACGGCGTGAGTCCGGCCCAGTGCTGTAAGAATGGCCATTGTCTTGTTTAGGTTGGCCTGGAAGGATGGATCTCTTCCCTAGGTAACACACCTCCTAGGCTGTGCACCACCACAGGAACGCTGCTCTGTGGTTGGAGTCAGACCTGGAACAGCAGCAATCCTGCATTGACTTCCCTGGCCCTTGGACAAGGGCTGTACCACTGTCTCCTTCACCAAATCAGTCAGTGCTTGTCAGATCCAGAAGCTCCTGTGAAACCTTGCTCTTTGCAGACTTGACTTTGTAAGATTTGTCTGTCTTTCGTGCCAGACACTTGAATCTTAAATACTCTTTTTTAGGCAGGGATGCCCAGTGCTGATCTGGCTTCGCCTGGTAATACAGACTGGGGAGTGCATCCACTGGCTTCTAAATCTAGCTTTGTTTTGGCTCAGCAGCACTTTATTTGGGTTGATGTGCGACAAAAGGAGGAACAAAAGCGTCTTTAGCTTAGAGTGCATTGTCACGCATTTTTACTCTCCACCAAAACAAAGAGAAGGGAGAGAGAGAGAACAGGCTGTTATGGAGATTATCATCATTCTTTTGAGACGCCATGGTATTTTCCCAAGGAGTCAATGACATTTCTTAATTACTCTCTTCATGGGTAGCCATGTGTAGAGATTACCAGTGGCTCAGCAGTGCATTGTTCTGCCGAAGCCTTGGAGAATTATAATGCTGACAGTACAACACTCTGCTATTCACCACTCTTCTCCTTTTTCTCGCTCTTCATTACACCAGCTAATTACTTCTACTGCTGGTGGCTGTGCAGCATTGCTTATCCCGTATCACCCCAGCAGCCCGCCACTGTCGGTGTAATTTACAGTAACAGCATAATGCTCTCTTACTGCTCGAGCTTGGCCCACGTGGAATTAAAAGGCACCGTTGCTCTTTTATCAAGCTGGGCTGCCACATCAACAGCATTTGAGTGAGTGGCAACCTGCGCTCGTAACTGGGAACAGTATACAAACATCAGTTAATACTGGTGACTTCCTTGAAGTTGCGGTGTACCAAAAAGAGACTTTCAAGGAATTTTGTTTCTGTCTCTGCCTTAAAATATATATATATATATATGTATAGGTTTATTTCTGTTCTCAGCTTTTCTTCTCCATGTCAGTCGTAGAATAAGAATGGGCAATTTTTTCAACTTCCCACTACCTTGACTTCATTTCCTAGCAGAAAAGTTAGAAAATGCTAGTACAGTGCGGGTGTTACAGATACCTTTTCTTTTTTTTCTTTCTTTTTTCTTTTTTTTTTTGCAATTATATATATATTTGTTTCTCTAAAGCAGTTAAGTGCACAAGTATGTTTTTATCATATATATAATATATACATATCTATTATATAATGGAAAGGTACTGGTCATTTTATATCTTAGAAAAGTTGACTTCCCTCCTTACACTACAGATACATATATCTGTGCCTGTGTGTGTTTAAAGAGGATGAAAATAAATCCTACTGCTGCCTAGAAATATGTTCATATTTTGAGTCCTTTGGCAGCACACAGTGATGTTACCATGTGATATTAAACTTTCAGTTGATAAGAAGTCTGAACGCTGGTATCAGGACTGTGTGAAATACGGTTGATTCTGGGTGTATAACAGAAAAAATGAAAACAGATTTACCTCGAGCCGTGGTCTTAACAACTTGATAGTTGCAGACATAGATCCAAGATCTTAAGAGCTTGGCAGTTGTAGCATTCTCCATCAGAGTCATTCAGACATTATATTAATAGAAGAATAATTTTGAATATGTAAAAAAGCAAGTCTTTCTTCTTGGTTTAAATAAACTTAAGCCAGAGTGCTTTTGTGAAAGATCTGTAAAGAAAATATACATAGTATATAAATAATCAAATATTTCCATAACAGGGTGTAATTTATATACATACATATATTTACAAACTAAATCTAAAATGAGCAAAATTGTTTATTCAGTGTATTCTCTGCTTAGAAGCATGTTTAAGTAGTGATCCTTTTCTGAAGGTAATCTTGTCAATCTGTGGTGCAGAAGTTTGCTTTACAATTAAGTCAGCAGCCTTTGTCTTGCCATTCTTGAAGACACAGATGGCCTGTCCCCCTCCACTTTACAGGCCAGGAGCCTCAAGGACATACTCCCTTTTCCTGGCAAATTGAAGTGTTGTATTCATAGGCTAATCAGATAGATCAATAAATAAAGGCAGATAAATCAAGGCATATTTGATTTATTTGGAGTATCCTGCCACACTGGGTTACAGCTTTGCAGTCCTGTCGATGACTGACCGAAGTTCAGGGCTGTGGGGAACCCAGCCCTTCCCTTCAGTAAGTGTTGCAATAGATGCGAATTCCCTTTGCAAGGAAGCCAGCATCCTTTGTTGCCATCAAAATTCCTGTGATTCCTGAAGATCTGGGACTCAATTCAGACTGACTTCAACTAGAAACATCTCTGTTTGTCTCGTATGAGTTTCATCCTCATAAATCCAGTCTGAATTTGACCTGTTAGATGCAGTCAGGTCCAACCATGTGGCTCTCAACGACAGCCGATGGCAGAGTCCCTTTTAATTATCTGGATGCTGCTGGATTAAGACGTGAAGTACCAGCCCTCTCGCATTTCCCTCTTTCTCAAAGCTTGGACTGGGTGGTGTATGAGTTCCTGAAGCATAACTCAGCTCTGCTTGGCTTTCATTATCAGATTACATCTCTGCCCTCTTCCTAAGCTGGGAGTAGGGGTTATTACTTTGACCTCCAAAGAGACAATCAGCTGAACACAGTCACAGCTGACATGTGAGCGATGCAGAGGAGCTGAAATGGCTGGGAATTTCTTTGTGTTCTGTGTCTGATATTGATAACCTTCTGTAAGGGTGGGAAGCCAGAAGATTTGGCTGGCTCCCCATCATGCCTAGCCAGTTCTCACTGGCAGTGGTCTGAGATCATTGCTTTGTTCCTGACCTCTCTTGCCAAATTTGAATGTGTCATGGCTGGTTCTCTGTGACAGCATTTCCCCTTTCTCACGCTTGTTGTTACTATCCTAGAGACAGTCACTTTGACTTCTAAGTGAAGGTTGTTCTACTGTTTGGCCCTTTTAGGATACAGCTTTCTCCCAGTAACTTTTCCCCACAAATCTATTTTTTACATTTATTAATGAATGATCAGTCAGAGATGTAACTTGCAAAGCATTTTGTAGAATCTCTGGCGTATCAAATAGAAGAAAGATCTGTGAGTAAGTTGTTACTGGGCTTAGAAATCGTGAGGTTTGAGAGTTAACTGTCCTTCCACTTGCCTGAGACTGTAATAAGCAAACTTGGTGGTAATGAGTGATTTCATGGTGACTCTTGCTTAATTCTAAAACACAGAGGCTATATAAACAGCTCTGCAGTTCATTACAAAGTCAGATGTGTTTTTGTATTTAAAATGGACAGAGGTGACTGTGAGATTAAAGTGTTTCTATTTATTTCAACCAAATATGCCGTACATATCAAGATGAAGGAACATTGGATGATTGAAACACAGGATTCATCTTGGACAATGTTTATTTGGGGCCTGGGCTTTTTTAGCATGCTGTTTTGTTTTCTTCTGTTTGTTTTGGTTTGTTTTTTAATCTGATGGCCATGAAGAGAACAGTAGAGTCAGGCAAGAGGAGAATAGCCCTATTCCCTAATGTAAAAACTTGAAGCAATACATCTGTTTGAAGAGGAATTTGAAAACACTGCCACTTAGTAAAGTGTAAGAGGAAATAAAAAACAAAAAGAGGAGGTTTACAGTCTAATTCATAATTGAAGTCCCCTGAAAATATTTTGAGCCTCCTGTTAAATACTGTTGAGTTGGTGAGTGTGCTGTGAAAGCAGAGTTATTAAAAAGGAAATTACAGTCTAAAACAAAAATGAGTCTCACATTTATTTATTTACTTACTTACTTGCTGTCGAGGCAGTTCTGCAGAATGTGCAGGCAGCCCCAGAAGAGTTTTCCATAACGCTGCTCATCACATCAGCCTCAACTGCAGCAGTGATGCCTTGGGAACGCTTGCATGTGTGTCTGTGTGCATGCCTGAGTGTGGAGGAGTGGCAAAGGAAGAGTCACATCATGGCATGTAAAGCTTTGCAGGTTCCCAGAGATCACAGGAGGGTGCCAGAAAAGGTAAGTAGGAAAAGGTAGTTCACATCGAGGCCTGCAGCCCTCTTGCTCCTGTTTGGTTAATGGCGAAAGACAATACTTCCAGAGGGGCGGCAGGAACACAGGAAACAGATATGCTCTGAGCAGTCCTTTGAAAGTGCCTGTCTCTGCTGGCTTTGAGGAAAGCAGAAACCACCTTAAGACACTGTTGGCATTTGTGAGTGACCTGCTGAGTCAAGGGAAGGCAAAGAACCATGTGGTGAAGATGAGGAAAAAGCCATGATCTCTGCAGGCCAGGAATTTCACTTAACATGGCCCAAACGCTCCTGGATGGAAGAAGTGATCTGGCTGGATGCCATGGATGTGAGAAGAGGATGAGCATATTACAACTTCTGTGATCAGTTTAGGAGATGCTGAGGGTGAGCATCCGAGATCATTTGACCGTGGGGAATGGTGACATCGTGGAAGCGTTGTCTGTCAAAACGTTGTCATCACCATTGGTATGTTTTCCCATGCAGAGTATTCCGGGGAACATCTGCTCTAGAGGAGTGTCCTCTTGGACCAAGTTCCAGGGGCCAGACTGGTTCTGGCCAGTGAAAATTAAATTAGTATGCAGGTTGATGTTTAAAAGGAATAACTCGTATCTTTCCAATGCACTGTTCCTTCTTAGTTTACATTCTGTTTGCTCAGCTTTGCTATAGTTCATGCATTAATTAATTATCTCCTGGGAAAGGAAACAACAGCACGGTAGAACAGCAGGGCAGAAAGAGATAACATGGCACATCAGCAGAAATGAGCAGAGCAAGAATGGACATGTGAATGGAAGCTGTGGGGTTTAGTTTCATGATGTGCAGTAAAAAGCATGTGCTGGGTCACCTACCTCAGTTAGGTCTTTCAGGTTGAGCAAAGAGTGAAAATTCCCATTCCCTCCCGTATTCCAGGTCACTCTGCAATGCTGCTAAAGCTCTCTTTAATGGGAATAAAAGGGTCTCGCTCAGCGCTTTGAAAAGTGAAGCCCTGCATCCTTTCTCTTTCTCAAGTGTTTCTTTGCTATCTTAAACTCTTGATGAATAAAGGGACTCTCCCTCCTACTGCCTTTAAAGACTTTTGATAGATGAACCTCATGAGGAGGTGCCGGGGCTTTGGCAGCCCACGTCAGCGGGGTCAGCGTGGCACCGCAGGGGTTTGATGGAGGAGCAGAGACCTGCCCATAATTTTTCTGTCTGTTTTTTAAAAGATGCCAGAGTGGTCTATTAGTGTCATGTGCGTTACACTTGAGTAGTATGTTGTCTTTCCCCAAATTACAGCATGATGATGCTTACTAATTTTGTCAGAATTATCATAATCCTCATATATATCCTACTTACCACAGGCATGAGGCTATAATACAGTTCTTTTTTCTCTTGCTATTTCTATTCTTTTTTTTATTGTTGCATAGTGACTGATTTTAATTGAGGTAACTGGACACAAGGGAATGCCAGTGAGACACTTCCCTTTAAAAGTCTGCAAGCCAGCAGCATCTCTATTTGATGCTGACTCCTTATTGTCACAACTGCCTTTCCTAAGGAGTTCACACACCTTAGAGGAAAGTACTACTGCTTTGCAATGCAGTCAGAGAGATGGCATGTCAGAGCAGGTACAACCCAAAGTCACTTCTGTGAATATTATGCAAAGAATAAAATGTATATTCTTTCTCTTTCTGTCCTCTCTTGGTGCTGTCTGAGTCTGTGCATGTACATATGTGTGTGTATTAATGTACAGCTGTGTGTTTATTAATCTCATCGTATGTGGAGGCAGTATGACCATCCTGCAAAGCATGCCCTTTTCTGCATTACTGTCAGAAAGGAACATGAAGATTGCAAACCCATTCCCATTCTGCGCC